>NW_026623701.1:71733-90161 GCF_030028575.1 Malurus melanocephalus
TGTGCTGTCCCCAAACCCAGCAGTGATGCTGTGTCCATCAGGGGATGGTGGATGTGCTGTCCCCAAACCCAGCAGTGATGCTGTGTCCATCAGGGACAGGATGGTGGATGTGCTGTCCCCAAACCCAGCAGTGATGGCTGTGTCCCTCAGGGATGTTGGATGTGCTGTCCCCAAACCCAGCAGTGATGGCTGTGTCCATCAGGGAGGGGATGGTGGATGTGCTGTCCCCAAACACCTTCACTGCCCCCCCAGAATTCTGGGGTTTGACAGCAGCATCCCCAAACCAAGGTAACCATTCCCCCACAGAACTGAGCCTTGAAGCATTTCCCATCTCGTGCAGCAGACCCAACAGATCCCTCCCCGAGCAGGCAGGCTCTTAAAAAAGCTCTGAGGGAAGCAGGATGGCAGGAGGCTGCTGCCTGCTCGGCGACTTTGCGCTGCATTTTAAGCAAGAGACATCTTGAGGGTTGTGCTTACCCAAATCCTTATGCTTGCAAAAGCAAAGCCCATAAACATTTGTTTAAGGCTGCCCTGACATACAGAGTATTTAAACTTTTCACTGCTGCTGCTTGTGAGACACAGCAAAATGTACTTTTTTTTTTTTCTCCAAGATTTTATTCCCTCCACCCTTGCCTGTGATTTGATGTGCCAGTTAAAAACTGAGAGTTGCTCTGGCTAAGATGGGGAAAGGTGATTTGGGGTAGAAATACGGCCCCACTGACCTCATGCAAGGCAGCAGCTGATGTTACAGTAAGAAGATGCTGGATATTTATTTGTAGGGGTAGGGGAGAAATATATTTGTTAGTGAAATGGAGCTTGCTGCAGAGTGCATAAAGGTGAATTATTTGTCAGAAGACTGAAGGAGGTTTATGCAATATGGTATTATTGAGCTGGGCTATTAGCAGAGTGAATTGCTATTGTGACATGCCATTAAATTGTTTTTAGTGTCCACAAAGGTATCATTCCGGAGCAGGCTTGGTTCCTAACAAAGTTATATATTTACTGGACAGCAGCAGATCTCARAATAAAAATAGTCTGAACATAAAGTAAAATAAGAGAGGAGGGTCCTGTGCTGGGAAGTTTGACCTCTCACTCTGCTCCCAAGCACTCCTGACCACGAGCAGATGAAACCACTAATAGGGAATAAGGTTAGAAAAAACATAGGCACAAAAAGAAACATTTAGGGCTGATCACAATGTTCCTTCTTCAATTCTGGAAAACATATAAAACATGTGACATTGCAGTATGCAGTCAAATGTCTTTAATTTAATCCTATTTAGACTCTGAAAAAAAAAAAAAAAAAAACAGAAGAAACATTTGCCAGGATTAACATGCCAATTTAACAATGCAAAAAACAAAGAAGGAACTCTTAACTTAAGATTTCTTTAGGAAAAGAAAAGATAATTAAATATATGTATATATATGTAGTTATACATATTAGATTAAATGTTTTAGAACATCAATCAGTGAAAGAAAAGTAATAAATAATGCATGGYGAAAATGTGATAATGTTTATTAAGAAGCAACAGCCTTGTCATCTTCATTTTCTTCTTCAGTGATTCTCCCCTCAAAGGGTTCACTCATTTGGGACTCCCTGCAATTTAGCCCGAGGCCACTCTCTCTAATTCTTGGTTGGAAATATACCTGCTTTGCAAAAATRAGTTAAAAGCAGAACAACTGTGCACACTGAAGGTCTCCCCATTAAGCTCCTTAAAGGCCAGAGAGTGAATTTTCTGCCCTTGTTGCTGTGGAAATGTGGAGACAGACAATAGAAATCCAGAGGGAGGGAAGGAGAAGGGCAGGAAAATGTGAGAGGAGACCTGAGCCAAAGCTGCACCTAAGCTCTTCCTTCACTCACCGTCCTTCTGACCTGGACATGGCACATTCCTCACTGCCCCTTTCTCTCCTGGGCTGCAGGAAAAGCTTTCTGAAGCTGTGGCTGTGAGCTCAGCCCCTGCTCCTCACACAGATCCAAATACCCAACCTCACCCCATCTCCTGCTCCTCACACAGATCCAAATACCCAACCTCAGCCCATCTCCTGCTCCTCACACAGATCCAAATACCCAACCTCAGCTCTTCTCCTGCTCCTCTCAGCTCATCTCCTGCTCCTCACAGGGACTGGCACCGAGGGAGGATGAGCAGGGAAAGGCTGGCACACAGCACACAATGCTCAATATCATCATTCAAGCATTATTTGGAATCGGGCACCTTTGCCCTTCTSCTTTCTTTGGCTAATCTTTGCTCCCTAGGTGGAATAATGAGGAAATTCACACTACAGTTAAAGAAGTTCAGTAATTTGCAGTACCTGAAACAAGATGTTGRCGTTAGTGTGCTGTGACATATAAGCTGGTTAATTAGAGTTGCCATTTAATCTGTTTCTGTTCATTTATTTACACTTGACTAAAACAGCAGAGAAAGTTTTACCCAGCGAGGTTTAACAAACAGTGAACCCTCGTGCTGTGGAAGCTGGAGAGGAACAGCAGAGAGCAGGTTCTGAATCTGTGCCTTCCCTCACACATGAATTTTTCTTTTCTGTCTTTTAACATGAACTCAGACATTGTAAAAGAAAATTTTCAATTTATACAACAGCAATAGTGCAGGAAGATGCAACATCCTGATCACCCACACTACCCCAAAATATCCTGCAGGATTTTGGGGACAATCATTGTGAGGTGGTTGCAGAGAGAGCTGCAGCCCTGAATCTGTGTTGTTGTGCACAGCTTCTCATTTCCAAATGTCTCCCGCAGTGGATAACGTTAGCTTGCTGGTATATTTATGCTTTTATTATTTACTGAAGCTTTCCGTGGGACATAATTCTAAATTATCCTTCTGTGGTTTATTAGARTCTATGGGATTTTATTCATCGGCCCAGCAAGGCATTAGAAAATATAAAAAATGCTCATTGTGTTTGTTGTGGTGTAGATAGATCAACTTGGACTTGGGTAGAGAGTAGGTGTGTTACAGAGGTAAAGCAGCACCAGGAAAGCAGAGTGAAGAGGCACTGAAATGGTGAAATGCCAGCCCCACTCCCTTTGAGACCCTTTTATTGCCCGTGCAGAATTCACACCTCTCCTCAATAAATGAGACAACATCCATGGCCAAACTCCCTGTTCTTCCTGATGGATGTGATGAGGGAGATGCTCAGAGCCCAGGGCAGGGCAGAGCTGGGTGTTTGTGCACAGAGCTGGGTGTTTGTGCACAGAGCTGGGTGTTTGTGCACTTCACTTCTCCTTCTCCACACCCCATTAATGGACCCATCCCTATAAAACCCCAGGATGGCTGTGGGAACAGGCTGAGACAAAGGGGTCACAGCTTTTATCGAGCAGATGTGAAAGGCAGAGAGGAGTTAACCTTACTGTGCCACAGAATGGCTGGAAGTGCATCAGGAACAGAGAGATCAGCACTGAAAATTTCATTTTCAGAATGAAATTCTGCCTGTGGCCTTGGGTCCAGGAGAGGGAGAGCAYCCCTGCACGTGCCTTGGACACAAGGCTGTCCATTCCCAGTGAAACAGCCCCGTCACTGCCCTGCTTCTGACATTTGGACTCAGGAAAGATAACAGAGAATTGTTTTCACTTCTGCTTTTCAGCTAATGACAGAAGCAGAAGTACCTCAAGTGCTGCAGAAGATCGTGTTCTCAGCCTAATCAGGAGTGGGAGGGCTTGAAATCCCCAACTTGTAATTTTAGCCTGACTTTTAGCAGAACCGGGAAGATATTTTAGATGCACACATGTGAAGTCCAGCCTTAGCATTTTTGAAGTTCCATCTCCCACAAATAACAAAAGGCCCCTCAGAAACACAGGGGAAGCAAAAATCTGACATTCATCACCCCACCACTAAAGCCTTCCAAGGCCAGAAATTACAGATAGTGTAAGAGGGAGACTCAGAGCAAGAAATGCAGGATAAAGAATAGTGCAGCACTCCTCAAATGATGGATTAATTTTTCAGCATAGCTAAAATTGCTATAACCTCAGTTTCATGAGTCAGCAAGTCTGATAACATTAATATATAGTAAAAAAAGGTACGGCAACACCTGGGGATTTTTATTCAACTCAGCTAAATTTGGATATGAAACCTGCTTTTCATAATTAGAAATTTGGTTCAGTTACCACGAACCAGGTGTGTGTTTAAATAAAAAGATCTGATCCTTGAAGGGATTAAGGGCATCTTTATCCCACCATAATAGTAGAAATGGGCTCAAAATGATAAAACCTAAATTTAAATCCCCTTAATAATAGCAACACAGTACAAAGCATAAATGCAAATCAATATAAACATCTTTTTTTCCTTTCTCTACTTGAGATAAAGTTAATATTAGAGCTTACTTTCCTTCCATATTTATGCAAATAACCTTTCCTAAAAGCAGCATCAATTTCATTTCATTAAAAAGGTCAAGGAAAAAAAAAAGTTCCTTTTATTTTCCATTCAGCACTCGTTGCCTAAGATCTTGATGAAATAAATGAATCCATTTTGTTAATTATTGATATTGAAATTGTTGAATCGGTATCTAAAACAAAGGATTATGTCTGCAGTTCACGCAGGAATCACTAACAGGAAATTTCTCTCCCATTATGTATATTAGCAGCCACAGCTGGGTCAGCAGATGGATGTGTCCTTGTAGGCGTTTTTCCCCATAAAACATTTGTTGAACCAAAAAAAAAAAATCCCTGTTTGAAGCAGGGTGGGCTTTACTGGAACAGATCAAAATAGACACTTTTCCTTATTGCTTTTTAAAATACAGCTCTACCTGTGTGCCAGCAGTTACCACAGTGAGAACAACCCCTCTGCCTCTGGCCATTCCCAARCCTGGCCACTTTTCCAGGAGTTCCTGAAGTCCCTGCTCAGCTCACTGACCTCAAGGGTTGTCTCCCTGCAATAGGATTTTTTTTTTTTTTTGCATCAGGATTTAGGATCGCTGCTTAAAATGCCAACTTTTTCTGCTGCATGAGGATGGTTATGGGCTTTGAATCTTGGCAGTCAACAGGTTCAGACCTCTGTACGTGGGGTGAGCTGGGGCACTCAGACTTTATGTGATGCTTGGCCACAAGAAAACCAAACCACATCTGTCCCTACACTGTCACATCCAGTGGAGCACGTGCAATTCCCTAAAATTACATGGAAATTACATGTATTCTGCCAAAATTCAGTGTCCCCACACTGATGGAGCAGAATCCATGCAATGCAGTGCTCACACTGTTGCTGTCCAGGAGTCTTTCTCACAGTCTCAGACCAAAATGATCATTTTCCCCAGAACCTCAGTCCATAACTGGGGAGTTCCTTCCATCCCCACAAGGGCAGGCAGCTCATGGCTTTAACCAGGGGATGCTCCTTCTAGGCCTGGCTTTGGAGAAGCTGACAGAGGAATTATCAAGGATGAGCAAACAGGTTTTGCCTTATTTTGAACCCACTCAAATGACCCAGTTTTGAAATTTAGCCTTGAATTTGCAACTTGCTGGATTTATGGTGCCTGTGTAATTACACTGTAATTATACATTTCCATACTTGCCATAACATCACAAGGACTAATTAGATTGGGTGAAAATCTGTCCTGACTTGCACTGTCTGGTAAAATACTGTTTGAAAATTGATCCTATTGGTTGATTCAGTCTAATGAGAGTATTGGAAACCAGGCCATGTGAAAACAACCTGAGTTGGAGAGCAGAGGAGATGAAAAAGGGACTCACTGGATATATTTTATAATATTTGCAAATTATTTATTTCAGGTATTTGTTGGTTTAATGGCAATCTCGGTTCTGAACCCCTTGAACACATTATTTGTTATTGACTTCCCTGGACTGCATCAAATTTCCAGTATTGGGAGGAAATTGGTGCAGAGCATGATGTTCATTCAATTGCTGMATGCACTGAGCTGCATTTATCTTTACTGGAAAAGTTTGTCTTTTTATGAGTTAATTTTGGTGTAGACAACTGTCTATTAAATATAAGTTATTAACAATTGCTGTTTATGGACAAACTCATTTGGAAAGCTGCATGTTGAAAGGTTTTAACTACAATATTCCTTCAGAATGAGGTTTTTAACTGATGAGTGACTTGTTGCTACGTGCTGCTGCTCAGTAATGTAATGTCTTTCTCCTAATGTGCACTTTGGTTATGTTCATTTGATTTCTTCTGCAGACAAAAGTCTCAGAAAGAGACATTTATCCCCAGCATCAATACAGTGTGTTAAACATCTATTACAGAAAAAAAAAATGTAACTACATTATAGCTTAAGTGCCAATATACTGCAGACCTAAAGAAATAATTTTTATTGATAGAAATAGGTTTTTTATGTTCCAGTAATCATTTTGGTCCTTGTGCTAGGGGACACAAGCAAAGGGAAGATTCCTGTCTTGGTAGAAAACAGAACAATCTAAAAAGCCTTTTTTCCTTCTCCGTCAGTGAAGAGATTTGTTGACAGTAAGGCTCAAAAATATGTAATTTCAGACCAAGGTGGTATCAGGAAAATGGTGTCAGTTCCTGGTCACACAAAGGAAGGGGAGGTGGGTACACAAGAGGCAGAAATGTGATGGGGAGAAGGCACCAGGAATGGRCAGGATCAGCATCAAATCCAAGTTCAGAACTGGGTTCCCCACACCCCTGATGAGTTCTGTAGTGAAGTTGCATCAGGCAGGATAAACCCCATTAAATTACAGAGACTAAAGGAAAGCTGCAGCTTTTCCCGAGGAGAGAAAGGATCTGAATGTCCCATTCTCAGAACTGAGACTTGGAGCAGCCACTGCCTCCTTTTCCCAAGGAGCTCTGGTGAGATTGGGCCACCTCCTCCTCAGTTCAGTTTGCCACCAGGGCACTGTAGCTCAGGGCCACCTGCAATCCTCCAGGGATTATTGGGAACCTCTGGGGCATCTCCCAAATCTGTCATTACTCAGCCAGGAGCAGTCACAGAAATCCTCCAACCTCACCTTTCAACAGAGACGCTCAAAATCCCTTGCAAGTGGTTTTCCATCTGGAAAATTCACCKTTCACCTCCAGGGCACTGCAGACACACCTGGTGGCACCCACACAGCTCCTGCTGGCCACAGCAATGTCTGGGATTTGCCCTTTTATTTGTCACCCTGAGCTTGGTGTGGTTTGGAGGCCAGAGTGTGACAATTGCTGGTCCCCCAGTGAGCACTCAGGGTTTGCAGGGACAGGATTTGGGATGTTCTCTGGAACATTCAGTTGTGGCAAACCGAAATTGTATCACAGGCTCCTCTCACACCGCTGAATGAAAGGAGCCTGAGGGATCATTAGTATCCTTCCATCACTTCCTCATTAGTTCTTAGATAGTGTTTTAATGACAGCTTGAGAGGCTCAGCATCCTGCCCTCTTACTATTTATGATCCCCACAGTGCTAATGTGCACTTAATGAGAAATTCTTGTCTTGCTTGTAAATCCTGTAGCCGGCATTCAATTTATTGACAGATGTTTGCTTGGGCCTCTTTAAAATTACTTCATAAATCTTCCAGGATAAAAGGCCTCAAGTTTGGTTATTAAGACAGGCCCTTGTTGACAGTTTCATATTTAACTGTTTGGAACTGGACTGTCAGGGCCGTAATGGAGTGCACGGCGGAGGGTTTGCATTCTTCGGGCTCATTTACCATGTTTTCTGCACCTATCAGGTTTTTTTTCTTTTTGAAGTGTGTTGACTGTCCCTTATAATCCCTTTAGTTAACTTCCCTGTGACCTCTTTGTGCACCGCACTCACTCATTTAGCATATCAGCGTGTCAGCTGTGATGAAGTGGTTATGCTGATATGAGCTGAGGGCTGAGCAAGCGCCGCATGCCAGAACCTCCTGGCCCTAATGCTGATAGGAACTGAGGGCTGAGCTTGCACTTCATGCTGGAGCCCACTGGACATGTCACAGACAGCCACAAGTTTGCTGCCTCCTTCTCCCACCCTCCTSTTTTATTCTTTTCTCCTCTAGGTCTGGGGTTATATCTTATAAAACCTGGGGGAGGGCTTTTCCCAGCAGGTCAGGGCAACTGGGATTTGGAAAGAAAATCCCCGTGGCCTTGAAATAAGTCCTGGGCTGGTTCCTTTCTCCCTGTGATCTCCAGGGCTGTGATCACATCTGTAGGAATCAGAATCTCTAATCCCTCAGCCCTGCTGGTGCATCTGTGGAGCTCTGTTTGCCACATGTTACTCYGAGGAACAAGGACCAGGCAAGAGTTTTCCACTTCTCTCAGAGTCTTACAGAGCTTTTCAAAATGCACCTTTGAGTGACATATATTAGAGAGGTCTGGTCCAAATGCTGCATTTAGAGTGTGCAGTGACAGCTTTTCAGGCCATTATTTTAGAAGAGACTTTTTTTGTCCTCATAGTGAACAGAAAAGATTAAAAATTTAGAGAGCTGCTAGAAGATTGGGATAATTCAAATAGCTATTAAACCCATGACATCAGCCAAATTCACTCCACTTAAGTCCGTCAAAAACCATTCAGATCAGACAGTGGACGGTAATGAGCATCTCAGCTAAAAATAAAATGTTTGGGCTTTTTTTTGCTTACTTGGTGGTGCCATGTTATATTACATTGCTTGAGGAGTGTCACATCACATCGTGTTGCTTCTGTGGGATCCTCTGCTGACGTGACATAACGCTTTTTATACTTACAAAATATTTGTGATGGGATCCTTGCCATTCACTTACTTTTGTTTAGTCATTAAGTTTAGTAAAATTCATAAATCTAAGTATTAATTCAACTGAACAAGCAGTTAGCTCTCTGCAAGTGGAGCCCACTAATTCCATGTGTATTTATGAACATGAGGAGTCTGGACTTCACCAAGCTTTAAAGGCTGCTCAGGTCCAGGCAGTGTTCACCTGAGGAACTCATCAAGGCATGAATGATCCCATTAAATCTGTGTTAGGATGAAGGGARCACAAAAGCCTTTCCAAGGGAAGTCAGACCCCACAGGGTGTTSTGCATTCTCATCTCTCAATTCAGACAAATTCAGAGGCATCTTAAGGACACCAAAAGGCAGGAGGCACTGAGATAAGGCATTAAAGAGAAAGAAAAAGCAGTTCCAGTTATTTTTTAGCCATTTTGCTGGTACATCTGACACCAGTGAATGCAGAAAGGCCGGGCAGGCACTGACTACACTGAATATAACCCATGTGAGAGGAAGGATGCTGCCTCAAGCTTCAGCCAGCACCATTTGTGTGAGGTGCTCACATCCCTAATGCCAGCAGTGATGAAYGGGCATTTATGGGTTCTGGAAGTGACTGACAACAGGATGACAYTGCCTGGGCAAAGGAGGAGCCTGGAAATCCCACACAGCTGCCACCATCCTCTTCAGTCTGATGAAGCTTAGAGTTAGCACCATCACATCCCACATCTGTCCAAAGCTGAGATTGAAGGGGACAAAGAGGAGGGAAGCACAATTACTTGGGATAAGGAGGTCTGGGAAGCAGAGAAGGAGCAAGCAGGCCCCCCATGTTCCTGCCATTTGTCATGGATTTTGATGGCTCGTGTCAGGTGCTGGCAGGGTAATGGATGACAGCAAACACGTCTCACTGAATGTCTTCGTCCCAACATGCTGCAAGGGACATGTGAAGAAATGACTGTTTGGCAAAATTTTGATGTGTGTGAAGTGTCCTTATTAATAGCTCGGTTCTGCTCCCAGCTGGATTCAGTGGCCTCGTCCCTGTTGGGGTGGGGAGGAACAGGATTGCACCCTGAAGGATTTGTGCTTAGCTGTTACTTCGAGAGCAGATTTGCCAAAGAAATGCTCAGAGGAGAGAACAGAGTGTTCCAGCACACACAGGTAGAAGATGGTATTTCAAACTGAGCACACTGGGCAATCTTTGCTCATGATTCATCAGTCAAAACACGTCAATTTTATCCCAGAACAGCTAAAAAAAAATCTGCAACTACTTGACAAGTACATTTTTGGTGCAGGTCCCAGTTCTTTCCCAGTTGGCCCATTGGCTTGTCTGTCAGCATCTCTTGCACATTGTGGAAAATTAACCCTGTGGCGTGTTCAGTTTGCTGTTGTCCTGCTTTTCTCGAGTGACTCCATTAYTTGAGATTCCCAAAGGTAAAAAAGAGCAATCTGGTACCAAATTCTCACTAAAAGGCCACGGCAAGTGGGCAGAATTTGAATTCCCCAAGTGCTTTTAGAAACCTTCTCTTCACAACCAGGATTGCCTTTTGGGTTTGTTTCACATTCTGTTGTAAGGCTCCAGCAGCTTCTCTCGCACTTGCTTGGTTTGGTAAATTTTATCTGCTGGCTCAGGATCTCTGTTTCATTTTTGGTCTCTTCGGAACATAATATTTTTTTAATTGTCATTACAAATTTCAGACTTTTTCTACATGGGGTTATAATTCTGCCTCAACAGATTCACAGTTTTGATCAAAGCTTAAAATATCCTTGGCTAGAACTATCCTGATGCAACAATATTGACATTACAGAATGTTTTTTTCTTGGCTTTATCCTAGTTATTCCTTTTTTCTAATGTACACTGTTCTGTAGTGTGTTTTCAGGATATTCTTCWGTGCTAGCAGAAACCCCTTGTTAAATTTACAAAGCGTTATGTATTCCCTCCTGAAGGATATTTTAATTTTCTCTCCTAATGGAGAAGGATAGCAGCGGAAATTCTACTTGCGAATTATCTTTCTTAGTGAAAAACTGCATCTGTTTGAGCTGAGCAGTGGCTGTGCGAGCCAGAAAGTCGCACTCAGCTGTATCCTCAGGAAACAGAATAAGAAAAGCARCTTTGCCCCAGGTGCTCTGGTTCAGCCCGAGTTTCACTGTGGCTCTTGTGGGAGCAGAGTGTGAGCTGAGCACTCACAGGGGTCACTTTGGACACTTTGCATTCCTTGCAGCTCTCTGTCCYTCATCTCTGTGGTCCCAGTGATTTTGTCCCCAGAGCCCAAAGTGGGTTTGCAGTTCCTGGTGGAGTTTCAGATGGAGGGACACAGAGTCTGCCCTGGCCTCTGTCCCCACTGCTCCACTGGGGCTGTGCTGTACTCGTTGTTCTCTCCTCCATCCCACCCTTACACAGGRGCTGGTGTTGCTGCTCCGTTTGTCCTGGCAGACTTATGAAAACTCACTTCAAACTGAGAGCTTGGTCTTTATTTCAATTTGTCAGTGGCTTCTTGGACTCCCACCAAACTCTTCCCTATTTCCTCTGGTGGGAATATCTGTTGGACAAGTAATTGTAGTMATTTCACTGCAGCACATCTTCAATCACTATTTGTTAGTGTGATCATCTTTTCTGCCCATAGAACAGTTGGGTTTTGTCCACTGACATCACAGTGGACTTGATAGGTTGAGCTGCCTGATGATTCCTATCTTTCCTCTTTCCATAGGAATCCTATTCCTCATTTATAGAAAGACGAAAATCTGTCCATGCAATRAAAATGTGCCGTGATCTATTGGGCTACCATTGATGGATGATGAAAGGCTTGATATTAATGCCTGGAATATGTATAATCCTGAGCCAGCCATGGTCCAGGGTCAGCAATCATTCAGTTCATTTGATACATTTCATCACATTGACTTCATACAGAGCATGAAACCCTACTGCAGCCCTCATAGAGCCTAGATAGTGCTGGAAAATCTGAGGAATTTGCTCCAAAGTTCTCCCTAGGCTATTGCTGCTGATAATCAGCATCTAAAATGTGAGGAAATTTCTTTTGTTAACTTTGCCTGCATACTCAGTTGTATTTCGCATCACTTCGGACTCGTGATTAGTTTTTTTGTACACACAACTGTACAYATCAAATTCAATAAATGTGCAGGAAAGGCAGCATTATCACCCAGCTCCTTTTGAAAATGCAGCCTCCAGGGATGTATTTCCATTGCAGCATGGGGAGATTTTGTCACATGACATACGTTAATCTTTTCAGAACCCTACAGCTGAATCTTAGGCCAGGCTCTATAAATGTATCCCTGTGCTCCCACAAACACAAGCCAGAATCTTTGTTGGGGTCGGATTTTTCTATCTCATTTCAGAGAGCCATGTTTACCTGGGAAGATTTTGTAAATAAGGACAAGTTCTGTGCCTGAGGGCGGAAGAARGGCTCGTTTATCTGTGTCTCAGGGGACCATGGCATTGTGTTTGCTCTGTAACAAAATCCGGAAAAGCCTTTGGGACGCAGTCCCACTGTGTGGGAGCGTCCAACAGTTGGCTGTGGAGAGCAAGGGTGGGTTTTACACTCCCAGTAATGGTTGTGAGTTATCTGTAGAAATCTCCCTGCTCAGGGATTAGGGATTGTCACTCTGTCTGTCTGCAAAGTCCTGTTTCTCTACTCCCCGTGCAGTCCCCGGGAGAGTCGCCTTTCTCAGGACTGTGAAATATTCTTTAATTACTCAGCCCACTTGGGCTCCCATTTCCTCTCCAGCTGCTCCAGAGAAGGAGAGTGGCAGGACTTAATTCTCTTATCAAGGAGGGCATCACAGGGTAAAAACTTCTGCACAGTTTTTGTCAGAGCTCTGAGCTTATTGTCTGCCTGCTTGGCAGAGAAAAAGTGGCTGCGTGTCTCAGGCAGCCTAAGTGATTTGCCTGCAAAAAAAATTCCTCGTGAAAACATGAGTGATTTTAAAAGAAGCTTAAGGAAGACCTGTCTGACAGAAAATGGGTTCGGAATTAAATTTCCCCATTTCTCAAGTGTTCTTAAAGCCAGGATTTCGGTTCAGTTCCATCACTGAGAGAAATTAAATCAAATGTAATTGTGGATACGTCTAATCCAGACTCCGACCGCAGCTCTGGCAAAGTTGTCCGAGCTGATTTYCCAGGCTGGGAGGGGGCTGGGGGGGATCACTGGAGTGCCATCAGTGCAGGTATGGCTGGAGGAGCAGAACTGGCACCTTTGGGTCATTTTTTAAACACACTGAAGCCACGAAGGCGCTCAGACATCTGCAGCCCTTGCTCCGCACGCCGCAGCTGCTACTTAAAAACTACTGGTTTGTCTCTCCTGCCTCCCTTCCTCCTCTGGGCAAGGGCCCCTCAGCAGCCTCATGACAATGTCCTGGTCACTCTTTTCTGGTTTAAAAAAAAAAAAAAAAAACCCAACCAAAAAACCAACAAACTTGATTTCCTGTTCTGGTGAGCCATATATCACTGACGCTCCCATCTGTGCCGTTTGTCTGTGACAGAATGACAGGTGTCATTTATCATTGGAGCTTGAGGAAGCTGTGGGAAGAGGGATTGAAATTTTTTCTGGAAGCAGTCAGTGTCTACAGACTGCCAGATCATTAAAAAGGGGGCTTTCCAAAGAAAGCTGTGTGTAATGTGATTGCACTTACTGTCAATGACAGGCTGAGAGAAAGAAGAAACATCAAAAAAAGAGAGAGAGGGGGAAGGATCGAAAGGGAGAAAGGGAGAGAAATGAAGTTTCTGCCAGGGGCATTTAAAGCTACAGCACAACAAATGCAGGAATCTTTTTTTTTTTTTGGTTTGGTTTCAATATCTGCATACTAAGTAAGGCCTTTGGAGATTTTAGCTCAGCTTGGAGTGCCAATAAGGAAACCAAAACAGGAAACTCCTTTAACAGCACTTATTCGCATCACATATTATTTAGGGCACTGTAACAGAGTTTGTACTTTAAGGAGCGTGTCTCAAAGCACAATGACTTAAGGCTGGAATAGGAGCTAGCARAGACAGGAAAACCTATTTGGTCTGCAGCTGAAACTCCCAATAAATCAAAGGGCAGAACTAAGACCAGATACAAGGCCCTTTTTCAAAAAGGAGACATTTACAACGTCCTGTTTGCATAAGGACATTCAGGAAAAGCAGCATAATATCTCTATTTCAGCACCACCTAGGCAGGCTCTGGTCAGGGATTTGAGCTGAATCTTTCTTTTTTTTCTCATGGTAAAGAATTGCTTCTGACAATTACAGAAAATTGTCCTGCTACTTGAGGTGCACAAAACAAAAAAAAAAAAAARGACTGTGTTTATTGGGGAAAAATTTTTCCAACAGATATTAAACAGATGTTTAACARCAAAAAGAAACTGGGACAGATTTTSTGTTGTTTTTTGTGTTGTCCTCAGGTGAGCTGGGTATGTYTGTCCCACATCCTGAGCACAGTCYTTTCTGCWGGATCACAGAGCCACATTCTAATTGATGGAACACAGAGGGGCTGGGGATTGCAGGGGATTGCTCAGGGATTGGTCATACATGGTAAAGGGCAATKCTGGTTAACCTGGAATGTCACTTCAGTCCTTTTTGGTGTGAGAATGTGTGGCTGTAGGAAATCCCAGTGTGAGTTACAGCCAAGCAGCCCTCAGGCTGTGTCCAGGGATCCAGCATCAAACCAGTGAGTGCTCTGTGAGTCTGGGCTGGAGAAATGACCCAGGGCAGGGACTTCCTCCTCTGGGCTCTCTTTAGACTGATGGGTTTTCCTGCAGGCTGTTGGGAAAGACAAAAGAGAAAAAAATAGAGTCCTTTGCACGGGGTGTGCAAGGAAAGGGGGAAATCATCTCCCTGTCCATGGAGAGGCAAGGACAATCCAGCCATGCTGGATAAAAGCAATATCTMACAACTGAGGTTCTCCTGGGCAATCCTGCTCAGTTCTGTGAGTGAGCAATCTGATTTCTCTGTTTTCAGTTTYTGCTCTTTAGTATCTCCTCCAGAGATCTGAGTTCTTTAAGATAGGAACCATCTTGCGACACCTTGAACACATCATGTCTTGCACAGGATGTCCTGCTCCGAGCTTGTGTTTCTTCCTGCAGCTGCAACACAAAGGCTACAATTCATGGTTATGAAAAACGAACATTCTGCCTCGTGCTTAACAGTTTAATAACTTGTAGCAGTTGCATCTATTTACATAGGTGCTGATTTACACCCCTTTGCCTCTGTGGAGAGCATTCCCTGCAATCAGAGGGATCAGAGCAATCCCACACACAGCTAATGACTTAACATATGTAAGTGCTAACACTGTGCAATTGGCTGATGAAGCTGTTCCATGTGTTCCCGTGTAAGTTTGTTTGTACACTCCTCCCAGCGTGTTAAATGCCATTATATCATCGTGATCATCACCCAGATCAGCCCAATTCCTTCCTGGCACTGGACTGGCAGAGCATGTGCACATCCACATTTATAAATGTATATATATATCCCATTCAAAACCCTTTTTAGCAGGTGAAGACAATTTTTGACTGACATTTGATTCTTGCCAGGCTGAACTCCAGGTAAATGTGCTTTGCTGTGTGGAGGAGATCGGGTCAAAACTGCTTGAAATGTCATCTCCCTCRTGCAAAACAGAGATCCCTGTTTTCAGCAGCTACATGAAAGAAGCAGAATATAAAATCAGGCCTCAAAGTCATGTCGGTGGCTCTGTTGACATTTCTTCCTGTGGGGTGACAGAGGCTGTCCCTGTCATTCTCAGCACTACACCTGTACTACTCCTGTAGCACCCAGGTTTGGCTGGGCTTGAAATCTTACCTGGAAATGTTTCCTGTGAGTCCAGAAAAACGGATGGCACGCCATGGACACACACATCTCAGAGGAAACTACAGCAGGCAACAGGTATCAGCCTCGCTTTTCAGGATATTTGCTGTAAAGTTGCATCCAAGACTTTCAAGTTCAAAAAGAAATAATGTTAAGTTGYYRCCRGTGTGGTTTTGCTTTGAAAAAGGARTTSCTGTTCACAGAGATAAGGTTGTGCCTTCTGGCCAAGTGGTTCTAACAGTGAGATCTGGTAAATGCCTCAGTTTGAGACCRAACACTGGAGTCYCTGCTCAGCCAATCCTACTCCAGTKTTACTTGGAGTGAGYRGTTTGGGATCACAAAATGTAGCCCAGTGTCACAGCAAAGGCTTCGTTAGGCTCATGTGGAGAAACAGGACCAAGGTATCATTTATTCAGCTGGAATGAAAAGGGGATTCAAGSCTGGTTTGGAGTTTATGGGGCTGAACCACCCCACCTTGGGTGGCTGTGGTGGGTCATTGTCACCAGACTGGCACAGAGAGGARTGGCTCTTCAATTGTCCTTTTGGTGGCACCTGCAGGTTTATTTAGGCTGCCAGCAGTCGTGCCCCAGCTACAGAATTCTTACAGGAAATGTGTGCCCAGCAKTGGCCGAACAAACTTAGGCCCAGTATTTATCCAACCTTAAAACCAGCTGGAACACAGCCCTGCAGGTAAATAYCCMATGTTTGGAAYGGGATMATTTTCTCTTTGCTGGTRMCATGTTGGTGTMAATATCCCATGTTTGGAACAGGATCATTTTCTCTTTGCTGGTAACATGTTGGTGTAAATATCCCATGTTTGGAAAGGGATCATTTTCTCTTTGCTGGTACCATGTTGGTGTCAATATCCCATGTTTGGAACAGGATCATTTTCTCTTTGCTGGTAACATGTTGGTGTAAATATCCCATGTTTGGAAAGGGATCATTTTCTCTTTGCTGGTACCATGTTGGTGTCAATATCCCATGTTTGGAACAGGATCATTTTCTCTTTACTGGTAACATGTTGGTGTCAATATCCCATGTTTGGAAYGGGATMATTTTCTCTTTGCTGGTAACATGTTGGTGTTGCATGGGATGTTTGATTCACAGCAGCTTTCTCAGCAATAGCTCAACAGCCCAGAATTGCACAAACTAAGGCATTAAAAAATTTTGTTTTGTTGGTAAGATTCTGGATAACTTGTACTGATAAAATTACCAGTTCAGAAAAAAATCAGTAGCATTTAAGATCTGTAATACAAGTTGTCACATTCAAGTATGCTCTGGGATCTGTCATCCATGCTGATTCTTTAAAATTAGGAGGAATTATACCCTAATGTGTGATAGTTTTCTGCCTTTTGGTCTTTATTTCTTTCAAGTAGAAAAAATAATTTAAACTCTAAAGGGAGGGAGGGGAATCCATCAGCGTGTACATTGTTTTTCTCCAGAGATTAAATAAAAGTTTGTGCATGTATTTACATTTTTCCTTCCGTAGTATATACTGTCCAGTTATATTTGGAATGGGCCTTCAGAAGAGCTGCAGAGGAGTTAATGAGAATAGGATGTTTGTACAATTCTGTAAATATTGGTTTATATTTCTGGGAGCAGCTATCATATATCTTGAGCCTTTCTTTCTAGGCTAGCAGCTCCCATTTAGGTTGAACCTTTGGCAAGAGTTCAAGGAGCAGGGAAAGCAGCTGAGGATCTGCTCCAGTGGGACAGATCCAAGAAAGCTCTTAGATGCTGGAYGTGCAGCTGACAGGGATTTCGAGGGTGAACAGAGGGGAAATTGTGCTGCCCTCAATGTCCAGAGCTCCAGGATGATCCCACACAGAGTTYGTGTGTTCCCCACGACACCTTCCTGAACGCACAGGGAAATCAGAGCTCAGATTTGTATCCTGGTGTCTGGGAAATTCTCTTTCTCCCCTCCTCTACAAGGCAGAATCTGAGATGATATTTCTSTCCCTCCCTCTCGCTCTCTTGTTCTCTCTTTTTGCTCAAACTSTGTAGGGCAGATGTAAAGGTCAAGCCAATTGATTTGTCTGGGTAGCAGGGCACTCTCCGTGGAGATGCAATTCACAGTTTCATAAAGTCTGGTGGTATTGGCTTGACTCAATGTTTGTGAGGAGAATCYACAGTTAGGGAGACCTCCATCATTGTTGAGAGCATCTCTGTAATTTGTCTTGAAACGATTATATTTCAAGTTTCTTGCTAAAACAACTCAGAAATGCTGGTAGGTATGTTGGGGGGGAAAAGCCACTAAATACATAATCCATGTTCCCTCTCTGTGGAACTATGAAATGCATCTTGTTCACTTTTATCTTTGTCACAGAGTGATTGACATGTAATATCTCAGCTTGACACTTTGATRTTGGTGATCAGAGCAATTTGTTTCAACCTGCATGCTAAACCCTCAAGGTTAGGATATTCCTAAAATATAAAYATAAAGGATGGATTACTGCTATCATTGCCTAGTTTATAATCTGTGCTTATCTGCAAAGGGCTGGTATTGTAAAAGAGTTGATTTCTTTCTGTAATTTCAGTGTCCATTTTAACTGTACATTTCTTTTGCTCYTGTAACACTGAGTTATTCCAGGCCTGTTCATAAATACGGAGARGGTGGAAGTGAACTGGGTATATCCACGAGCTCCTGATGTACAATATGGAATGGGACTGGTTTGGCAGAAGACAAATCACATTGTCAAACCGATGAGAACAGTTTGCTTCTCAAGGAGAACATTGGTGCTCCTTTGCTGTTTTGTCACAGCACATTTTTCCTTTATTCTTCATCTTTCTACATTGCCAGATACACCTAAATGAATGGTGTGGATACCTGAAAAATAATGTGAACCATCCTTCTTTATTGCCTGGGGTTCAGGGTTTATTTGGTGAATGCTCTTGGTCTCTTTCCAGCAGTCCCATGAAGCTTTAGGAGGTGTCAGTGAGGCTGGAGGAGGGTTTATGACACTGATTTTGGGTGGGAAGGGACTTAAATATAATCCATCCCACCATCCCAGGGTGCTCCCAGCCCTGTCCAGC
>NW_026623701.1:91769-106623 GCF_030028575.1 Malurus melanocephalus
ACCAGGGACAAACTGGGGCTGTGCTGGGGCAGCCATGGCAATGCTGTTGTGTGTGTGGGATGCACAGAGGGTGCTGTCCCAGTCCTGGGATGGACACAATTCACAGCCAGCTCCTCCCTTTGTGATATTTCCCTGCTGCTCAAATGAGAAAGCTCTGCCTTCTGGCTGGGAAGGAGGGCCAGGCTTGTCAATGCAAGGTACTTTGGAAGTGTAACACTATTATTTACGTTGATATTTTTAGCAGTTTTCTGGTGCTCGTCGTTCAGATTTGAAGCCAAGAGTTGTTTGAGTTCCCCTCTCCTTTCCTGCAAATACCCAAGCACACACCTTCCCACACTGAATAAGGAGAGACAAGGTTTGTCCTGGTGTCCTCAGCCAGAATTGCCTGGCTGATATGGGTGTAGTACACGTGGAGGTCAGCAGATTTTTCCCCTRCTGCTCCTTCCCTTATCCTGCAGTGTAGAACAAAACAGTGCTGCAAACACTGCCCACATCCCCTTCCCATCACAGCATTTCACTTGTGCTTAGCAAAATGCTCCCAGATCCTCCTGAGCTGAAGGTGCTATTTAAATGTAAATTATTATTTACAATATCTTATGCTTGATATAAGTTTTGGGGAAGTTTCATCTTTACACTTGTTTGCAGCAGCAAATCCTTTCAGAGCTATAATTTATATGCAAAGGTTTTCCCTGTCCTATCACACATTTTCCAATATGTTTTGATGAAGTCTGAATAGTTCAAATTGAGCTCCAGCATTGTGCATTTTATTTATTTCCTATCTCATTTGTATTAAGTTTTGTCATAGGTTAGGGCTTGCTTTTATATTCCASTAAGAGAGGATATAGAATATGTGATTATTCGAGGTCTTTGTTATTTATATATCCTGCATCCCGTGTGTGCTGCTCCGGGGCCCAAGTGAAATGCAGGATTCTATTTTAATTCTCATGCCTSTATGTGATCATTAACAGCCGCTGCACCCAGTACAAAATAAAAATGCAATTCCAAGAAGTGTGCACATAAATAAATATAAGTGAGCACGTAAAAGAATGAATGAGATAAATTGGTTCTTTTCAAATATCAAACTTATCTTCAGTTTAAGGGAGGCATCCTCTGTGCTGCCTCTGCTCCAAATGGCACTTTAAAAAAAAAATTAAACCTAACAATAAAAAAGAATTCATTGCTTTTAATAACATTTTCAGCCACGTGCTGAGGGTGGGCTTCCTTTTGCCATTTTTTTTTCCCCCTAAGATTGCAATTTTGAAAATAGCAGGAAAGGTCATAACACACGGAGCATTGCCTTGCCTTTTCTTTAGCACTTGTGAATCTCGKTGGTTTTGTGTCTGTGCTGAAGCACAGAAACTCCAGCCCTTGTTCCCTTCCCATTGGAAGGGCAGCCCTTGTTCCATCCAAGGGCAGGATGGGGCAGGATCCATCAGCTCCTGGCAGCTGCCACTGCACTGCAGCACCCAAATGCCAGAAGGGACATGAAAATTCCTGCTCGTGTTTCCCTGGAAGAGGGAAAGCTCAGCTTCCTTTCCATTTCAAAGATTCTGGGATGTGCAGCTCAGTGTCCAGCAGAGAGGGGGTTCCAATGTCCCCGGCTCTGCTCTGTTGATTTACAGCCCAAAGCAATAACAACAGCCAGATTTGGTGATGAAAAGTGGGTGACTGCCAGTTCTGGTCAGTTTGGAGAAGCTCTGGAAGCTGCTCTGAGCAGTTTTCGCTCCTCCTTTCCCTGTTCCTATTTCCAGYTCTTTTCTTGTCACCTGGACAAATGACCTCAGCCCTGCTCTGCTCCATGGCCCCATGTCCCCTCCCAGGGATCCTGTACAGCCACAGCTCCTCTGGGAATTCAMTCCCAGCCYTCCCCACCCTCCCAGGGAACAATTCCTGCCCAAWATCCCATCCATCCCTGCTCTSTGTCCATTTGAAGCCATTCCCTGTGTCCTGTCCCTCCATCCCTTGTTAATCCTCTCTCTCCATCCTTCCTGCAGCTSCTTCAGGCCCCACCCTGAGCTCACCCCAAAGCTTCTCCTCTCCAGSTGAACAATCCCAAYTCTCCCAATATTTCCTCATCCTAATGTCTTCCTTTTCGCTCTGTAAAAGAGGAATAACAGAACTTCCCTGGAGGAGGAGTGCCTGGAATCTGGGGATTCTCAGCAGGACAGTGACAGGGCTGTGGTGGGAGCAGAGGTGGATTTGTTCCACCCTCACAAATAAAAGGTGCAGAGTGACTCCCACCCTTCCTGCTACCCCACCACACAGCGATCTCTGGCAAAATAAAATAAAATCCTTACAGCAAGGTAATAAAAACACCTTCTCTTGGGGATCAAATGTTGATAGAATACCAGCTTTTTCAAATAATGGAATTACTGCTCAAAAAAAAAGAAAAAAAAACGACTAAAAAACACCACCAAATAATAATAATAGAAAAAATAAAAAAAAAAAGGAGCCTAGAAGATATTCCTCTTCTAGCTTAAGCACAATTTTTGCTCCAGCAGCAGACAATGAACTCCAGTGCCTGTGAGCAGCCAGTCAGCTCTGACAGCGCAGGGCTTCTGCTGTATAAAATACAGTATTTATAATGTTTCTGCAAGTGTCTCTTTGATTGCATTATTCCTTTGTCTGACCTATACTTTCAGATAAAAGTGTTTTGCTTAGAAACTACGTAATAAATCAAGTGTAGGAAACAGACACGTTCCTTTTCTATCAGGGACTAAATGTGAAAAATGGTTTCAAAGAAGCTGAGGGTAAATGATGGAGTTCTGTTACCAGTTTTGCCTGTGCTGAAACAAAGTAAAGGTAATGTACAGGAAGAATATCTCAGGGTCACTGCAGTCATATGTCAAGTGCTAGAATAGTACTTTATTTGGCAAAGAGATCAAAGAAAAGCTTTGTGTTATTTTTCTTCTGTATGCTGAGGAATGGAAGAGGTTTTCTCCCCTTTTGTASTTCCTAGGACTGTAGTTTCCCTGATCCGAGATGAGATCACCCACTCCAGGATATGATTACATTTCAGTAGTTAAAAAAAAAATTACATAAGTACTAAGCATGATTTGACCTACCTTTCCTGTGTCAGACTGCTGAAATTATTTTACATTTATATAAATCCAAGCTGCTTTGCACCTTTTTGTAGCTAAAATAAATGCTACTCTGGGAGCCAGGGGTCTCATGGTGGACAACTTATTGCATGTTGAATGTGTCACAGTAAATCTGCAAGAGGTTTTAAGCTGAAAAGGGATTTTTTTCCCCTTAGAAGGCTAGAGGAAAGTAAGGAAATTAATTTTCAAAGTAGAGGAAGCAGAAACATTTCTTTTCATATTCTCTACTTCTTTTCTGCAAGCACTGTGCCGAGAGAAAAAAAAAAAAAAAAGTAAAGCAAGTTTTAAGTGAAATAACCACTTACTGAAAGACTTGCAGAGACAAATCCTGAAGTTATATAGGCTGCAGCGATTCTATTTTTCAAGCCATGCTTTCGAAGGTGTCATGATATACTGTGGTTGTCTTTAATGCTACAGTTAACATATATTAAAGAAATGCTGGTGTCTTCATCCCCGGCGTGTGCGTGTCGCACTCTGACTCTCACTCTCCTGCTGCCTTTGAGCTTCAGCTCTTGCCTGCAGCAGTTTAATGTCGTGGGAAGGATTGTTCCCAAAGGAGAAGGTGTAGGGTGAGGATGCCCTGTCCTGATGCCCCCAGAGCCCTTTGGGAAGGACAGAGAGCTCCTGTCCCTCCCAGAGCATCACACACCACTGGCTGTGCTGGTTTATTCACCACAGCCTAGGAAAGGAGCATCCCCTTAGAATTGTTCACATTGTTCCATAGAGCTCCTATCTCACATCCTTTTTCTTTTCCAAAAGCTGATGAAATTAATGAGAAGTGACAAAAGGAAAAGAACTCAGCTAACGACGTGGCTGAGGTCAGGCTGGAGGAACGAGCACAGTGGGTTAAAACACCAGCACAGTAATGTAGGTGTGAGCAAATGAACCGTCTAATAAATAATTAACAATTAATTTTCTTCTGCCTTTTATCTTTACCTCCTGTTTTTTTACCCTCTACTTTTCTACCCTGCGCTTCTGTTTTGCATTTGCCGTGTTCCCGCAATTAATTAAAAAACAAAATCAAAGCGCGGGGTTACAAAGTTCCAGTGGTGAAATCCTGCTGGAATGAAAAAGTTCTGCTTCTCCGATCCTATTAGTTTGTGCTGGTGTCGAGGGCTGGCTGTGCATATTTTATGGAGCAGCGGATCCCAGCACAGCCCCKCTGCTGCCGAGCTGGGAAGCTTTGTTTTAGAAATCTCCAATGCGATGTAGCCGCAGTTTGTGTCATGTTATATTGTCATATGACAAGACATGAACCAATGTAAGCCAGCGGAATGCAGCACAATGCATTGTATGACTTACACCTTGTCAGGTTTTTTGGCTTCAGAAAGCGCTTTTTTCCCCAAGGTAGTAAGTGATGCTAGAAAAAAAATCCCCGTGTTTCCTAGGAACTGACAGGTGCCCCTATTTCCTGACTATCCAAATTAAATTTAATCTGGATGTGTTTCCACACAGCAAATCTAAATGTTGCTTTACTTTTTGTCACTTCCCGATTGGAACATTAGTGGCCCGCTAATGTGATTAACTGTTTGCCTCAGGCAGCTCAGGCTGGGCTTTGTCCCACTGGACAACTGATGAGCTCAGCAAAGTTTAAAGCTCCCCAGCTAAGAAGGGATCAGCATCTCAAACCTGGATCGGGCCAGGGGGGCTGGGGCCGGGCAGGCGGGGAGAGGAGACRTGGCTGTGCTGGCACTGAGCTGGGGAGATGCAGCAGGGATTGGCTGGGGGGCCTTATCACACTCTGCCTTATCACAAACATAAAGTTCATCAGTGCTGTGTGTGCAGGGCTGCAGGGTGTCAGGGGTGCAGATGTGCAGATGGCAGGTGTACAGGTGTGCAGATGTGAGGTGTACAAATGTGCAGATGTGAGGTGTACAGGTGTACAGATGTGCAGATGGCAGGTGTACAGGTGTATAGGTGTGCAGATGTGCAGATGTGAGGTGTACAGGTGTGCAGATGTGCAGATGGCATGTGTGCAGGGGTGTAGATGTGCAGCTGTCCAGGTGTACAGATGTACAGGTGTCCATGTGTCCAGGCATCCATGTATCCAGGTGTGCAGGTGTCCATATGTCCATGTGTCCAGGTGTGCAGCTATCCATGTCTCCATGTGTCCATCTGTCCCCGTGTCTCTTTGTCCGGGTGTCTCCATGTGTCCAGGTGTCCATGTGTCCATGTGTCCCCGTGTCTCTTTGTCCAGGTGTCTCCATGTGTCCAGGTGTCCATGTGTCTAGGTGTGCAGGTGTCTCTGTGTCCAGGTATCCATGTGTCCRTGTCTCCACATGTCCAGAGGTGCAGGTGTCCAGGTGTCTCCATGAGTCCCTGTGTCCAGGTATCTCCACATGTCCAGGTGTCCACATGACCCCGTGTCCAGGTGTCCAGGTGTTCAGGTATCTCCACATGTCCAGGTATCTCCACGTGTCCCTGTGTCCAGGTGTCCATGTGTCCATGTCTCCACATGTCCAGAGGTGCAGGTGTCCAGGTATCTCCACGTGTCCCTGTGTCCAGGTGTGTCCATGTGTCCAGGTGTCCATATGTTCCTATGTCCACGTGTCCCCATGTCCAGGTACCTCCACATGTCCAGATGTCCACATGTCCATGTATCCAGGTGTCCACATGTCCCTGTGTCCAGGTGTCCCCATGTTCAGGTGTCCCTGTGTCCAGGTGTGTCCAKGTGTCCCTGTGTCCATRTGTCCAGATGTCCCTGTGTCCAGGTAAACACCCCGTGACACAGCCCACTGCACTAASAGTTAATTTTTATGGGTAATTGTTGTGTGAATTGAAACAATAAGAATTTCCTTTGCGTGTTGCTCAATTCTGGATGCTCGGTGCCAGCTCACCCTGCTCCTGCATTGCCTACAGCCCACTAAAATCCCAATGATGGATCCTTTATTGCCCAGAATGCCCAATTCCAGCAGCTCCATATGCAGAGATCYCCATATAGCACTGACACCCCTGGCTGGGGGGAGGAGGGTGTGGGCAGTATTATAAAACAAATTCTATCTGCTGCTGTGAGCAGTCACAGGGAAACACGTTACCCTCGAGTTCAGTATTTTCTTCTGAGTAAAGCTTTCAGCAGCATTTCCCCCTCAGGGAACTTTTCCAACCTTTAGGAAATGTTGTCCCACAAAGTTTTGTGCAGTATATCGGGGTGCCAGAGCTGGTGAGAACCATTCCATGGAATTGCTTCAAGATTCCACAATTTTTAAGAGATTAATGCAGGGACCATGAACACTCRTTGTGTTCTAACTCTCACTATGTTWCCATAGGTAGCAGAARCACCATCCCAYGTTCTTACACCAAAAATCTCCTTTCCTGGGTGGATTTCTCCCCTGGCAGCAGGAATTCCATGGTGTGTGTTACCAATTAGACTGGATTCCATCCTGGGTCAATGTCTTACCCTGGGGGAAGCAGAGCAGATAAACTGGTGTGTCTCCTGGGAAATATTATCAGCAATTACAGCAGTGTTTGCCCAGCACACTTCCTGTCAAGCTGGAATTACACCAGCACCATTGAATCCATTGCAAGATTCACAATTTCTTTCTTTTCACCTGGAAAAAGTGAAAACTCAACAAATTCAGTGAGAACATTTGGACTCGTTCATGTGCTGTGTCTGGACTCAGTGCCATGTCCAGTTCCTTGGACACCTCCAGGGATGGGCATTCCAAACCTCCCTGGACAGTTCCAATCCCTGAGCACCTTTTCCATGCAGAAATTCCTCCTGCTGTCCCCCCTGTCCCTCCCCAGCCCAGCCTGAGGCCGTTCCCTCTCCTCCTGTCCCTGTTCCCTGGAGCACAGCCCGACCCCACCGGTGTCCCCTCCTGTCAGGGGTTGTGCAGAGCCCCAAATCCCCCTGATCCCCATTTTCTCCAGGCTGAGCCCCTTTCCAGCTCCCTCAGCTGCTCCTGGAGCTCCAGACCCTTCCCAGCTCCGTTCCCTGCCCTGGACACCTCCAGCCCCTCCAGGGCTCTCTGGCCATCAGAGACCAGAACTGGACACAGCCCTCGAGGGTCCCCTCACCAGTGCCCAGCACAGAGAGGAAAAAAAGATAAAGTGGAAGTTTGTGGAAAATGAAGAATTAGTGCCACTGAAGGCTGAAATTGTCMGTATTTATCAAAAAGCAGCAGTGCAGCACCAGGAGAAGCAGGATGTCGATATTGCTGGGAGGGTGCACTGGCCTGGCAGGTGACCACACTAAAGRTGGAGCTCATCTGTGTCTGCCCAGTAAACACCAGTTTATCCAGTTTATCTGCCCCCTTCTACTGGTCATTCCACCCTGGAAATGCAGCGCTTCTCCAACTCTCCCCTGGCAAAGGCAATTTTAAAACAAAGCAGAACAAAGAAAAATGTGTTCCTGATATAATTRTGCCTTCTGCAACTTAAATTCCAGGCACTCGGTTTCATCTCTTACTTAAATGTATCTGTGTATTTTAATAGGAACATTCAGCTATGCTTTTATTAATGCAAAAACATTAAAGCACTATCCCTGAATACTAAAGCCTTAAAGGGCCGTTTCAAACAGAACCTGTCATAAAATGTGCTCTCAAGCGTGTCCCCTTTAAGAGATTCAAGAATTAAATGTTCCCGTATGTGAATTTTATTTTGTACAGCACATTTGCTTTATGGCTACAATTAAGTTAGATGTGCCGATAACAATGTCTGCTTTCCATTTTAAATCGCACATTTCAGACACTCTGCATTGTTTTATTATCTAATCCACATGCTTTTAATTGCAATTATGGTCCCTTATGAGTCCCCTGGGAGGGTATGATTGCAATTAAAAATGTAATTTAAATGTTAATTAATTACATTCATTTTCTAAACTGGGAAAATTTCATTTATTATTTTCATGTGTTGTGCACTTATCCTAAATGCGTTACCTTCTAAATGTTTCTTTTTTTTTTCAAATTAAGTGTTATGTTTATAAAACAGGGTGTTTAATACCCTTTAAAATTTTGTTAGGATGTTTATACAAATTATTACTTTAAATTAATTGTTTCCAAGCTCCATGCACAATTTATATGTGTCAGGCAAGCCAGGGTAGAGTTGGGGGTTTATCTTCAGCTCAAATTGTGTTAACRTGAGAACCAAAAAAGTTGATCAGCAGTCTGGACTGCCACTGTGGATATTCTTAGGCACTTTTTTTTGGGGCAGAAGAGGATTTTTTGGATGATCTCAATGCCTTTGCTGATTTTTCTGATCAGGGAAAGAGGCCGAGCTTTGCCGTCAGCAGGAGCAGCTCAAATCTCCAAGCAGGTTTTGCAACAAGTGAAACAGGCAGAGGAAGAGAAAGGCAGAGAATCGGCAATCTGGCTTCTCAGAAATGATAAAATTTTTAAAATGCCATTAAAAAATAGTTATTTCTCTCACCTTCCATTTAAATATCAACCTGCAATCCCGGTGCCTGGAAAAATGAGCTCTTACATGTGAAAACAGGGATTTCTAAGGAATCTCCTGACCTTAACAACCAAGAATTGATGAAAAATTATCAGATATATTCCAAATRCTGAGCAGTCAGTGTTGCTCTGCCAGAAATCACTACTATTTTAGTATTTGGGATAATAAAAATGCTTGAAATCATCCCTGCCTTGTCTGGCTTTGGTCACAGCACCTGCAGATCTGAGCTTGGAGGAGGGGGCACAAATCAGGTCCAAGCAAAAAAAAAAACAAGTCAGGTACTCAAGGTTTTGAGTCACTGACTTCTGTAATTAAAAACTGATTAAAGATATCCCGATCCATCCTTTTAGCTTTGCAAAATATATTCTCATTACAAATTTGTGGTCAGTTCATTAAAAAAAAAAAAAGGAAAGTGTAATTTATTTTCTCAGAGAGCATCATAGAACAAACCAATTAAGTCAGGAAAATTTGGAATTATGATGTTCTGATAGACGAGCAGCTCCTCTGAAGAGGGAGATGAAGTTAAAGGATACAGCTGAAAGATTTTTATTTTAAATACTGCTGCCAGTTGTAGCTGCACAGACACTCCCATGGAAGGGTTTAAGCATTAAAAAAGAGCCAAGTTCAACTAAACCGAAAAATATCTATTTTTCACTGAATACCTATTTTTTCACTGAAAAATATCTGTTTTGTGTTCTCAGCTGGGGCATTAAAACTCAGAAATAAAGGGAAGAGAATGATAAACCAACCAAACAAAAAAAAAATAAAAAACAACCCTGCTTTTTCATTTGTACCATTAATGACAAGGAAATATTGATTTATTTCTGGGAGGCAAAGTTGGAGGCTGTTTTGCCTCACTTTATAGAATTTATTTTTTCCCATTCTCCCCCTGAATCACAAATACTCCTGAAGTGATAAAACTTCTGGGTTTTTAAATTTTCGTTGATCCTTGAATGGTCCAAATTTCTGCCCTCTCAGTAATCCCAGCGCTGTCCAGGTGCTGCAGGACCCCACATTCCTCACATGTGGCACTGCCCCAATTGAGCCAAATCCTCCCCTCTGCTCAGGGCCTCCTTAGAGCTGCACAACTCCACAAGTTCCTGCATCCACTCGGGATGCTGCAGTTCATTTTGCGATGAGGAGATCAAAACAATTACCTGGCTCCTGATAACCCTCATTGACTATCTATAGAGGGAATCAGCTCCTAAATAAATTACTATTGTACTTCCAAAGCYGTGCGTGCCATGTCCTACTTACTGCGTGACCTAGATAATTTCCATAAATTAACCTCCTTTACCTCCCATTTCCTCTGCCATCCTGCTGTTACCTTCCCACAACTGCTCCATCACCAGCAGCTCATGCACCGGGTGGAGAAGACAGYGATGCTGTGCTGAGTCTTAAAGTGACATTAAGAACTTACCTGCCTAAGTGTTCATTTGCATCTTGCTCACTAGACTTGTCATAGAGCCGGGGAGATAATATATTATGAGATGTGTACTGAATTAGCTGTCAATTGTAGTGAAGCTCTCCCTTAACCGTGCGAGGAGAAAGCTCTTGAATGAGCCTCAATCTCGCCTTTTTTTTTTTTTTTTTTTTTTTTTTTTTTTCAGCTGAGATGTTTCATTTTAGTCACCCAACCCCAGCCAATTTTATTAAGTCTGCTGTCAGCCGTGACCCCTGCTGAGGACTGGCAGGGCTGAAATAGTTACGCTGCCTGATGTCATTTGTGGCAGCTCCAGATCCCGCTGCTGCTCAGGCACGGAACTGGGGACAGGGGAAGGGATAAAGAGACCCTCAGTGCCCGGTGAATGTGGGCATGGATTTTCCTTGGAGAGGTGTGGATGGTCCGTGCTGGGCTGTGGGAGCAGCTGGGAGCACGGACAGAACCTCGGTGCTTTGGGAAATCCAAACTGGTGTCGAGTCCCTGCTTGTGGGGTCAGGGCTTCTCATCCCCCCGAGTGTTTCWGCACTGTGCTAATCCAGGGATTAGCTCGTTTTGGGAATTCCTCTGCTGTGCTTGACAAGTAAAAAGAGCAAATCTGGCTRTTCTTGGGTGCAGCTCCTGCAGGTGCTGGCACAGGGCAGAGCCCCAGGACAAAACTGCAGAGCTGGTTTTGAATGGAGATGTGCMCAGTGAGAGCATCCCTGGGCATCCCTGGATGGTGGAATGGGAGCAGCAGGTGCTTGAGCTCCATAGGATGTCCTAATCCCGCAGAGAAGGATGGTGTGAAAAAAGATGCATCTCAGACTTGGAAACCCGACTGTAGCTGCCAGAGATCACYGTGTATTATATTCTTTACAAGCCAAAGAAAGTTTAAATCCTGCAAGAGTGATACTTTATCGTCAAGGTAACCAGAATAGGTTCACCAACGATTTACGTGGCTCTGAAGTCTATTTACATGCTTGTTTACTTGGCTTTTCTCTCAAAGGAAGAAAGGAGTTACCTTAGCAACTGCCTCCTCGCAGGGTCTGGGGCTGCGGTGCTGGGGAGGAGCATCCCTGGAGCTCCCAGCACTGGGACTGACCCTGGGGCTGTTTGGGTTGTGGTTTGGGGTTTGTTTGGGTTATGGTTTGGGGTTTGTTTGGGTTATGGTTTGGGGTTATGGGCATCCCAGAGGAGCAGGGACACAGGTCCGAGCTGTGCCAGGACAGTGCCAGGGAAGGGATGGCTGAGCAGGGGGTGCTGGGGCTGTGCTGGGGACGGAGGAGAGCTGAGCTTTGCTGCTCCACAGAGGGGTCTTGGCCCTTTTATGGACCCCATGTCACCACAAAGGACCATTGCTCCATAGACAACCCGCCTCTCCCTTGGGATCCCACCTTTCATGGCAGAAAAACGTTAAACAAAAGATGTAAATGGCAGGGTCAGGTGTACCTACACACTGCTTGTAAATGAGGAGAATTTGCTGCTTCTGTCCCTCCTCTGCTCCTGGAGTTTTGTTGTTCCTCAGCTCCTGCTCTGCTCAGCAGCAGTGGGAAATGAGATGCCAGCCGTACTTTTTCCTTCCTTGCTTTTCTTGCCACGGAAGATTTTGACCTGAAGTGCTGCCTGGGCAAGCTCCCAAAAGTTCAGCAAACTCAGCCACCGCTGGGGCTGTGTTTGTGTCTTTGTTCTAAAAGTGTTTATGGAGAGTTGCTTCATCAAATACCCTCATTCTATTTGCTTTCTGTTCTTGTTTGATTTTAATTTGATAACTGCATAGTGGCCTCAGTCTGACTCTTATTCTAGAAAATAATTTAATTTCCTTGAATGATTGGGGACAGATTTTTTAGGGTAGTTACACATCTTGAGAAGAAATCCTTGTAGGATTTTCAAAAGAACCTCAGCAGATTAAAGCCTTGGTTCTTCTTGACCTGCTTAAACATTTGTAAAATTGTTGCTAAGACTTTACCTGTACTTCAGCCTTCCTACTTGCCTTTGAAAACTTGGCCCTTTTTAATCTACATTCCCCCAACTACCTGTGTTCCCTTTCTCAGTACCTTTTCCACTCCTTTTTCCAAAATCCTAATGTGACATKCATCCCCACTCTTGCTGTGCCCGTCAGAGATTTTTAATAATGTGATTTGCATTATTTTCATCTCTTTTAGCATTTTTATTCATTATATTACTGTTCTATACAAACTTAATGTAACTTGCATTTTCTTTGGAGCACAATCCCAGTKCCTAGAAAACAGGTCTGTTGCAATATCCATCCTGCAATATTGCAACAATTAGTGAATAATACCGATAATAATTGCTTTTTACAGCTTTTTAGCACAGAGATATTTTCCTCCCCTTAAGCCTGAGTGTGAGGCAGACTAATGGTCTGATTTCTATGGCARGAGACTGATAGAGCTGGAGCTTCCAGACCATTTTTCAGCCTCCTGCAGAGGTGACAGGTATCCTTTATTCCTGGGGAAAGCCTCCCAGCCAGCCTGGCACTGTCCTGACCCCGCACGTCCCCGTGTTCCCCTCTCCATCAATTCTGGTGTTCCCAGAGCTGGAGCAGGGCACAGGAGTTCCCTCCAGCAGTGCAGGGAGCTCAGGGGCTGACAGGAGTGTGATATTTTCACAATATCCTCACAATATCCTCAAAATATCCTCACAATATCCTCACAATATCCATTACCCAGAGGAGCAGTTGGGTGTCCTGAACAGAGAACTCCAGGAAATCCTCTGACTCCTCCACCTTTTGGGGTGAAGGGATTATTCTGGTTTGGCCTACTCTGTCCAGCAGTGCTAAAATCAATATTAACCTTGGCTTGTGGCTGTGCCTGGCTGCTGCTGGGAGCTCATTCTCCATCCAGGCCAGAGCTCTGAGAGCACTCAGATTCCACAGCACAGCTCCACCACGGATCTGGCACTGGCATCTGGTGCCTYTCCACCAGGAAACACCCGGAGCTGAGGGGACATGTGCACAGCATCCTGTGCCTCCTACACTGCTTGTCATGTTCTTCATCCAAGGCAAGTCACTCAGCCAAGCAGAAAGCAGCCTAATCCCAGCACAGACTGAAATCTYTCGGAGAGGATCCCTGCAGAATAAAACAGCCACCAGCGCTGCGTGCAAGAGGAAAACGCTTCAGACAGCCGGGGGTTTTTCCTGAGATCGTGTAGCAGGTTCTCTCCTGCTTCACGCTGCCTCCAGAGCAGGAGTGGGTGTGTTTACTTACTTAGGCACTAATGACAATCAATAATCAAAACCATTTCCCACCCAAAAATCTTCAAGGGCTTAGCCAAAGCTGTTTAAAAACTGACTCCCACTTTCCAGGGTGGCGGGGAGGTGCAGTGAGTGGCCCCAGCTATGGATTTGTTCCCGTGCCCAAACTCCATTAACTACCAAGCCCCAGAGCCCGTCCTTTCCCACTGCTTATCAAACCTTTCTATAAAAAGGGTTTTCCCTGAGCTGTGTCCCACTCACTCAGCAATGCATGGCACTTTTTAGGGTATCCTTCAGGAGCACTTGGCTGATGTCCAGCTGCTCCCTTACCTCTGTTGCTTTGTTCACACTTTCTCTTCTCTGACTAATTTTCAGTTTGAAGTTTCCAAAGCACCACTGAGCAAATCCAGCCCCTTTGCCACATCTTTCCCTGTGTGAGCTGGATCTGGTAATTTGGCACGGAGGGACCCAGCAGAGCTGCACATCACCCGTGAGATTGAGCTGCTGGAGCTCCCAGTGATTTCCAGCCAGGCCCCACAGCTCTGCCTGGGGGCTGCACCCTGCAGGGTCTCAGAGTCAGTGCTTCGATGTGTTTGGGAGAGTTTGCTGGCAGGTTTGCCATTGGAAAGTTGTTTTTGCACCTTGGATTCCYCTGTTTGAAGTGTTTTCTCTGTCAGCCTTTCCCTCTATGATCATGTTCCAGGCCATGGCTGTTTCTGTTGCTGCTTTCAAAATCGATATCAGGGGTCTGTTCATGCAGTGCCATGAATGCACCTTCCACTGCAGGTGTGCACATGGTCTGACCCATTTTCTCTGCATTATGAAGGTTTGAAACCTTTTATACTCTTGTGATGAGCTCTGTCCATTTAGTAACCACAAACCTTTTTGTATTTCCTTTCACTGAGGCTGGAAAGAGAGCCCAGGGATGGCTGCTCATTTCTAGAAAGAGCTCCCAAGTCTTTATCCTCTTTCTGGTGCTGTGGGTGACTCTGTGGACAATTTCTGTGTTTTCTTGCTGGCAATTCCAGATCCTTTTACACTTCCTTGAGTGTACACACAGTCTGGAGATAACTCCTGTGTTATTTACCCCTTCACAAGTCACCTTCATCTTGTCACTCCTTGCTTTTTCCTGGCCAAATGGTGTGGAAGAGGAAGAGTGATCAGTGGCTGAGGAGAAGTTTGTGTGGCCAGCTGTTCCAGCACCCTGCCTGACCTTCACCAAGCCATTTGCCTTGGCTCTGGCTCAGTCTCCCCATCTGTAAGGGGAYAGCAACATTTGCAGAGCATTTTGGATTGTTATTAATTCTTCATAGAGTCTGTGAAATGTGGTGAGCACTCAGATGCTATAAAAGCACAAAGTATTGTTATTTTTGAACTCAGGAGGTGGGAGTAGCTGACCCCCCCACAAGGTKCTTCCTCCATCAGTCCTTCAGTCCTGACCAGCACAGAATTGTTCTGCTTTTGTAGAGCTCTACTGTCTCTGTTTTAAACAAACCCAAGAGCTGGAGGAGCCCCACGAAAAGGAACGAAGCTGATGACATCTTAAATTTTTCTTCTTCCTCTCGCTGTAAAGCAGAATTKCTCCGCACGGCGGATCCCCGGCAGCTCTGCCAAAGTCACTTGCAATCGGCCCTGTGCTCTTACCCTCCAATAAACAGGAGACACAGGGCCACTATAATGGCTTGACAATACTTGCACACCCTGGGGTTTTGCTGCTCTCATGAA
>NW_026623701.1:106716-114455 GCF_030028575.1 Malurus melanocephalus
AAAAAAAAAAAAAAAGAATGTCATGGACAAATGAATGTTGACAGTGGCCATACCAAACAATTCAAGAAAAAATTGCAGTTTTATTCGTATTGCTGCTGCCTTTGTCAATACTTTAAAGATGGTTCTTATTTCAGAGCAGGTATTGATTGTGTATAGGTTGGGCCCCCGGTTCCATTTGTCATTTCTGATATTATGGCRTGTTATCGTTTAAAGCTGTAATGGGAGAGGTGGCTGAGCTCAAAGCAAGCTGGTTGTCTGAGGCTTTGATAAATGGCTAGATGGTCTTCGTTTCTGCAGCAGTGAGCAGTTGGCTGCTATTTGCTTTACCTTTTATCCAAGAATAACTGTGTGATGGGTTCTGGAAGTGAACAGTATCATTTTGTCAGATGTGGTTCAGAACTAGCCGGGTGGTCCTAGCAAAGCAGCTGAGGGATTTTTAACACCCGACAGGATGTGAGCAAAGGCCCTGGATAAATCTGAAACAATTCTGGCTGCACATGGCTGCTTTGGTGGAAAAGTTCTCGGGGTTGTTTTTTAAGGTGAGAGGACAGGAAATGCTGGGGGGCGGAGTGGGGAGGGGTGGTGATCTTAAAAGCATTTTTGATTGTATGGAGGGATCTTAGCAGAGACATCAGAAGACAATAGGTGGATWAGATTTCTTTGATGAACTTACAAAGTCGCAAATTTTTTTCAGATCTGAATGAAAGGTCTGCTTTTCAGATGCAGCAAAGGCTTTACCCCACCCCAGCCTGTGCTGGGAGCGCAGCACTGGGCAGACTGGGAGGCAGCACACTCTGCATTCTTTCCTTCTGCATCGCCTGCATTTCCCGAGCTTTTGGTATTGCTTTCATGAAATSACATCTGCTTATCAAACTCCCAGGGCAGGGTTGCTCTGGAGTGGGTTCCACTTCACTGGAACCTCCAGGAGTCTGGGAATGGCAATGTTCCCTTTCCCTGGAACAGCCACTGTCCTGCCTTTGCAGTGTCAAATTTTGGGTCACAAAACCAAGATAACACCTGTGGAGGTTTTGTGCCCTGATTCCCTTGAGCCAGGCAAGTTAAAGTTATAATTTGAAATTAGCCCGGTGCAGTACCAGGGTCTGCTGAAATTGTTAAACCTGTCCCGAGCCAGACTTTATCAGCAGAGGCAGGAGGGGGAACGCACTGAAATTCTCTCTGCCTGGTTTGACAACTCAGCTGTGATGACTCCCCACTCCTTTCCAGCGTGGTTGGATGGGGGGAGTGTTCAGTGCAGGTTTGGAGCAAAGAGTGTTTCCAGGCTGCTCTTGAGCCTTCAGTCCCTCCCATTCTTTAACCCGATAATCTGTAAAACACCTCTCACCGTTCCTGCCTGCAGCAGATTGCAGTGGCAGCCCTTAATCCTGCACCGGGGCTGAATAGCTCGGACAAATAGCAGCACATTGATTCCACCGGCTCTTTTAAATAAATCACAAAATGCTGTTCAACCCCCAAAACATCTCCAGCTCCAGAASAGCTCCCAGCGCTGAGCTGTGTCCGTAGGAGAAAAGGATTCACCTTTCCTGGCRTGGAAATAGAAACAAACAGCAGTGTTGGAAGGCACTCCGAAGGCAATTCTTAGTCCTACAAGCAGCACAAAGGTTCACCAAGTCRCTGTTCTCTGTGAGATTTCTGCTAGCTCTCAGCTTGTGATAAGCTGCATAATCTGCAGCAAAAGTTGATGTGCATTTGTAGGACTGACAAGATAACGAGGACAACAGCAATAGAAAAGAAACCAATAAGATGTTAAACCTATGCAGAAGATTTTGGGTCTCTGTGAAGTAGGAACCACACTGAACATCCCCCCTCCCTCAGCCAAATCCTGGCTTTGGGGGCTCTTTGGGAAGGTTTAGTCAGGTCTGGGGCCTCTCTTTGATTGTGCCTGGAAAAGCACTGCCAAAGGAAGATTTCTGCGTGTTCCATGCAGCCCAACAAATGGGCTGTGCTGGCAGTCTGTCAGCTAACACCACCTCAGGAGACCTGGCTCCCCTTTTCCAGCCCAAACAGGATCAGATAATCATCGGTGGTGGTGTTTTGTGTAACACCTCGAGGCTCCCGTTGGGCTCTGCGTGTGCTTTAAAGGTCACTTTGCACTCTTCACACAAACAGACTGGCTGTGTCCCTGGCCAAAACATCCCTGCTCAAAAATCCGTGCCTCTCTGGGCCCCAAAGATGACTGAATTTCAATGAGGCTTTATTCTTCAAAATGAAAGGTGCTGTCTAACAGTAAAATATTGTTCTATTAAATTCAGCCCATGGCAGATCCACTACTGAGGGCTATTGAGGCAAATAAGAGCAGGGTGATGGCAGTGTGTGGTCATAAAGTTGCAATATTCAAAAATGTAGAAAAAGCAGGTTGTCAGATTTCAATAAAGCAGTGGAAATGAATAGATACATCTCGGAGCTGGTTGCTTCCTAGTGGGATGGAATTTGAATAATAATATCACACTTGAACCAAGCTGGGGCTGGATTAATGGCTGGCAGAGGCTGAGCCCCGGCGTGGTGGGGCTGCAGCACCACTGGAGCTGTTGTAATGACACCCAGAGCACTTCTGCCTGTTTGCACACAGGATGGCAAAGCCAGGCCACCAGGAAACGGGGAATTATTGCTTTAAGCTGCAATTTTCAACAAAGAAATCTCRCCATTGCAAACTGTCTAGACCTTTAAAAATAAAAGATGTGCGGTATTTACGGTGCTCTTCAGTATTCATGAGGCTTTGCTGCTTGTTGTAAGGCGAGATGAAAACAATACTCAGTAGATTTTCATAAGTGACACGCAACTGTAAGATTGATAGATGATGTGGATTTAATGTATGTGGAGTTCAGCGCCAACATAAAAGCTGTGATGTACCCAAACACGGGGTTTATTAAATCCCTGTTTCCTTAAATGATCATCCAAAGCCTTTCACCACTTTCTTCTACCGGAAAATAAAAGGGAGAAGGTAAGAAAAAGGAGAGGAGGTAAAAGAAAAAAAAAAAAAATCCAACCAAGGGATTCCCCTTAGTTTTGGTAGAGAATTACAATATCGGAACTGAAAGAGACAAATATTTAGACACTCTCTCTGCATAGAGATTAATGTGAGAGTCAGAAATACATGGAATCCACTTAAATTGATGTGATTTAGTTATGAATGGTTAAACATAAGTATTCTCTGTCAAATGCCAAAACCTATTGTATTAACTCTTCCCTCTCCCCAGCCCTCCTGTGCAGCCTCTCAGCCTGCCAAATTCCTCCTGGCTCCTCTGTGCTTTGGGGACAGGGACAGTGCAGAATCCCTGGGATGGGACAGCTCCTGTGCCCTGGAGAGACCTGGCCAAAGTGGGGGAGGCAGAGCTCAACAAACTTAAAACTGCAAACTGCAAACTGCCCTCTGTGGGCACATCTGGGGCACTGCCCACTCCCATCTTTGGGCACCTCTGGAGGATCCAGGGCTGGAGCTGTGCCTCACCCAGAGCCAGCGCTGCCCTTCCATCCCTCGGTCCTGCCCAGCCCTGGAACTGCCCTGCCTGACCTCAGAAGGCATTTCCAGGCACCTCTGGGACATCGTTTCACCCTCATTGTGCCATCAGGGGAGTGCTTTCCCTCCCGTCCCAGCCTGGCCCATCATCTCCTGTGAGTCAGGAGTGCCTTCTGCTGTCCCAAACCCTCCTGGACTCCATCCCTGCGCTAATTCCTGCACTCTCCAGGGGTGCAGCGCTCACTCTCACACTCCCCAAGAGCCTCAGAAACATTCTCTGCCATTCTACAGTGGTACCAAAGGTGTGTTTGCGTCGTGGTGGAACATCTCCCTTGGTTTCAGGGTCATTTCCTGTGACAGCTGAGTGTCTGTCTTCTTTATCAGCTCGAGATTTAGCAAAATGATCTCATTAGTGTGGCTGTGCTCCTTAACCCAGCCTTGGAAATCCGGCCACTTTGGCTCACTTAAAGGAGCAAACTGAAATCAGGCTTTCTGCTCTGGCCTGAATGGGACCAAAAATTTCCCATTTTTAGGGACTGGAAGTGTTGTATCGTGTTTAGCCCTTGTGTGAGCCAATCTGGAGTGATCAGGGAGTTCTTGGTTGGGTTCTGGTTCCCGTGGTGCTCTGTGGTTTTAAAGGAATGGGAACTGTGACCAGGAAATGTGGCAGAGGTGAAAACCTGGACACACCTGAGCTCAGGTGCTGTCACCTCTTCTCCCTGTGCTTCTAAACCTGTTATTTTCAGGTACTCTTCTGTTTCCAAACAAAAATTTAAATTGCAGTTCTTCTCTGCCTGATATCCAGCCGAACCCTTCCCTGGCACATCTTCATGCCAATTTTTTTCACTCCAGCATTATRTTCTAACAAAGCTTTCTCAGGAGATACTGGCATTTTATTGTGATAGAGGAAAAATTTAAACCAGAAACTGAGAGAGGGACGGGGGACAGAAGTGGAAGGGAAGGAGGCAATGCATATCCTCTTGAATTTATAAACRACTTCAAATAAGTGACTGTGTTCTCTCCCCTCTAACTGCTGGTAAATATCTGAGGGAATTGTTTGYAATAGAAATGTTTATTGGAAAAATAAACTTCAGCAAATACTTAAGGAAACAAATGGCAGTTCCAATCAATTCAATATGACAACACATTTGCTTTAGAAATTCGAAACCAAAATTTTTTCCCCTGTTCCTTGCAATCCAGGGGAAAAAAACCTCCTGTGTACCTGGTCCAAGTGAACCTGCATCAAAACGCTGTTGGCATCGAGAATCATTTGCAGGAAACATTTTGAGTTATGAATACTGAAGGAAATTCGTAAATTGTAAATAAGGGGCTGAAAATCATTGAATAATTTTTACAATGTACSTCTTTGGCTTTGCTGCCTGCACAAGAGGGCTCATGTTCGTGAAGTCCTTAGAATTTGTGTGCAGATATGTGCACATAAAAATACTCATAACCACCTGAGAACTGGGAAAGGAGTAGAGCAAAAGGAGAGCTAAGGCCAGGCAAAGGGAAGAATGGGAAATAATACGTACAAAGAAATAAAGGGAATTTATTATGATTGTTGTACTTTCTAAAATRTGCCCTGTTGTGCCTCCTCAGCTGTTCATGGAGCTGTTCCCTCTGGTAGGARCTGCTTTCCTTAACCAACAAAAACCTGCTTAGTGCTGCTTGTCCTCTTTTGTTTTGTTTTTATAATTGAGTTTTGCCATGTGTGAAATCCCAATATTTTCTTGAAACCATGAGGATTAAATGCTTGACAAATCAGAAAGATTTGGGAAAGGCACAAGGCTTGGAAAAGTTGGGAGGTTGGGAGTTCATTCCCTGGTGTTTTCTCTCACGTCAGCACATGAACTTGTCACATCTGTGACTTTCTTTTGAAAGGATTGAGCACAGTGGGAAATGAGAATATCTCGGCCTTTCTGTTCTGTCCATATATCCTTTCCTTTGCTGCTGCATGGCTCTGCATCTCTTTAGTCTCTTGGAAGCTGAGATTTGGGGTTTTCTTTCACTTTTTGTACAGTATTAAATCCATTGCCCTGTGCCAGTTCTGAGAGGTAATGGTGATATCTGTGCTTTGGGGAAGGAAATCACTGCAGTGCTGCAGATGGGCAGGTCGGGCATCCCTTGGTGTGATGGGCACGGGTGGCACTGAAGTTGAGCTGTGATCTCCTCTTCCTCCAAATGTGAGCTTTCTTCTCATCTCTGCCATAAATTTATAAACCTTGGATGGATGTGCTTCCAGCACCTCTCTGTCCCAGGCCCATCATGACATACAAACATTCCCCATCCCTAAACTCACCATCCCAGAGCTCCCCAAGCCATCCCCGCGTTTATCCCATAAAAACAGCCCTTCTTTTGTTTATCCATTGGAGATTGGCATCTCTGCATCCCAGTGCCTGATGCAGCAGAGCTCTCACCTTGCCTGGGCCTGGAGCTCTGAACCGGAGCTGAAATGAGGAACAGCACCCAAAAAAAGCACCCTGGGTGCTCCTAAATAACGAGGAGGACACGAGCAGTGTTTATGGGTTGGATTTGCACACCAGGGCTGTGCCAAGAGCACATTCCCAGCCAGGTGACCTCTCCTGTGTGTGGCTGGAACTTTTATTTGTGCTCTCCACGAGGCTCCCTTTGCTGTTGCCTGCGCTGAGGTGACTCCACTTGGAGTTCGCTTTTTTAATTAAGGCTCTGTATTGTAACTMGTCAATGTACATTATTGGGAGAATGAATGTCAATGCCAGTGCTTTTTCTTTCTCTCCTTTATCTTTGTCAATGATTCAAAGACATGATTTATGGTTAGTCTCCGTCTTTCAGGATCATCCATCAAGCGCTGGTTTCACTACAGGGCTCCAAGTTGTAAATCATGCAGAAAGGCTGTCACTCATCTCATTTAACCCTTTACACATGGGGATGGAGGGGGCGGGCTCTGCCTCTCGCTGCTGCGAGAAAGAGCAATAAAATGGCCATAAAATTGATGAAGTTCGACTAATCTACACAATTAATTGTTCCTTGTAATGCAATAATTATTATGAGGGACAATTAAAAAAAAACAGGGCATGACTCCACCCTCCGAGTTCATCCTGAGAACCTGCAGGACTCCAGGGCTCCATAAAATGTGTCACTTTTTTGTTTTTCCTTYTGAGCTCCTTTCAGATTTTTTAATGTCCATTACAGACACGAGCTGAGCTTCTCTTTAGAATCAATCACAGGCAACTTCTGACCGTGACCTTGCAGCGACTCAAGAAGGAGTGCAAAAGCCCATTAGCAGCTGCTATTTTCAGCTCAAAATTAACAGTTCTTTCGCTTCTCTCTCCTTTTCCCCACTCTACTCCTCCTTTTTTTTTTTTTTTTTTTTTTTTTTTTTTTTTTTTTTTTTTTTTTTTTTTTTTTTTTTTCCTTTTCTTTCCTTTTTTTGGACAGGAAGACAGCAAAAAATGAAAAGTGTAAGTGGCATGGGAGCCTCCACACTTAGCCTTGTCTCGCAGGCTCCAGGGCTGGTGACAGCTTTGGCCAAGTGGCCAATGGCCCTGRCCACCACTCTCGGGTCACATTAACCACCAATTCCCAGACAATGCCTCCACCTGCTCCCAGCAAAAAGCCAGGGAGGCTGGCATTAAATAATGAGGTGCCTTTCTTTTTTTATCTCGCCGTTTTATTTATTTATTTTTTTGGCTCCAAGTGTCGGAACTTGGTAATGGAGGGTTATTAATGAAAAATATACGTTTGGGGTCTATTTGTTTCGATTCTGCAGTGACTTGATGGCAATTTTAGCCCTGAATTATGTATGGCTCTGTTTTGCCTAGGCAAGCTGATACAAACAACAAATATAGTTAGAAAAAGATATATCAGTAAATAAACTGAAAGGTTGTAAAATATGAATGTTTATCATCCAGACGGTGCCGCTTCTCTTCTTTTTTACATGAACTCTACTTGAGATGGTATTTAGGAGCTTGGGACTTCTCCTATTGCAGCAATCTCTGCGGCTTGTCACAAAAACAAATGATACCAGAGGGAACCTTGTCTTCCACTGTATTCTTTTGCATGAACCTCCATCTTCTTAAGGTGCTCATAATTTAAATTTACATCTTGATTTATTGGAAGATAAGATTCCGTCTTACTTCCCTCCCAGAGCTGTGCTCCTTTTAGCCCAAGCTGCTTTTCTGCTGCAGGGCACTGTTGAGCAATTCTCCCCAGGGCAGGGAACAGCAGGGGGAGGAGATGGAGCCCTTCCTATCCCATCCCATCCCATCCCATCCCATCCCATCCC
>NW_026623701.1:114696-118886 GCF_030028575.1 Malurus melanocephalus
GGGAAACAAAGTGGAATTCAGCTGTCTGATGGAGTCAGGAGAAACTTTGCATCCTCCATCCAACAGATCAATTCTGTTTTTTTTAAAATATCCATTGCGAGCATCATGATAAATTAGCACTTGTTTTATTCTGGACTAAAGTCTCATCCCACAGGGATCTCCAAGAATTTGTGCTGTTAAAATATAGCATAGAGGAAATTGTAATTTTAGCATCTCTCTGCAGTCTTAATTAAGGCTGTTCTTCTGATATAAAGCTGTGGTGTCTAATTACCAGAAAGCTGTCAGAAAGTAACTTTCAAAAAACCTGTGTCAAAAAAGAGTTGGGAAGACTGGAAATATTTATTGAGTTACAATTTTACGGTGCTGGGAGATTTTTTTAAAATCTAACAGACAACATTACTACTAATTCCTGTCTCTCAGTATTCTCCTCRTGAGATAAATCCCAGTTCCAGCCTCTCCTCACCGAACAGTTCCTTTTTGTGCAGGTGACATTTGATAGGTTTTGCTTGAACAAASAGGGGAATGTTTCCTACCATTTTTTATCTTGTACATTCACAAAGTACTTGAAGTTTTCGATTTCAGTGTATTCCACATCTCAAAKCTCGATTCTGGCACAAATGTACATTTTTCCCTTCAAAAACAGCAGAAACTCCACAGTAAACCTGCAGCAGTCAGGAGTCCTCTTGGAGATTCATTCCTAGCTCCTGGATTTTTYTCCCTGGTGATCATGTGCCTGAAAAAGGCTCATTTTTAAGACAAAATCTGCTTTTTTTTTGCTTGGTAAGAGGTGGGCAGAGGCTGTGCTGGCTCAGGTGTGCCTGGGAAAGCCCAGGAAGCTCAGCCAGGTTTGGTGACCTCTCCTGAGCCCCAGGAGTAGCCCCGAGTGAGGGCTTTGGGTTTGTTCCCAGCTCCAAGTCCTTTTCCTGAGATTTGCATCAGGTGAAAAAAAAAAAAAAAAACCCTAGGAGAGGCAATATGATGAATGCTGACAGGTACATTTGCTACAATTGATTAAACACTTTTGCCATCCTTAGGATTTTCTTTCCCCGCCTCGCACTGCGCGGAGAGAGAGGTGTGAGTGACTTTGTCACTGACATTAAACACTTGCATGTACTTGGAGCTGCAAAATGTTATCCCCAGAGTTTGTTTACTCGATCTGTATTTCCAATCAGTGCAGAAGGTTTACTAAAGCAGTTCATTACTGATTTATTTATGATGTATTTAGATAGCAAATATGGTTCTGTCAGCAGTTGCTGGCTAAACAGTGTTGACAGACATTAATAGCATATGGTATAGGAATGGAATTATGATCTTTAAGAGTCTTTGTGTCTCAACATACATTTACAGTTTGCATCTTTTCTTAGGTAGAGAGACAGAGAACTTCCAAACAAGCAAGAACTGTTTCTTTTGCTTTTTTTTTGTAACCTTTGGGGTTTGCCGGTGGTGACATTAAAATCTTCCGTGCCTGTTTAGCTGTTCAATTTAATGGAAGACAAATTCTCCCAAAGGTTTAATTTATTTTCACAAACTGAAATCACTGCATTCTCACCATGGGAAATGGCCTTAATTTTCCCAGCCTTCAGTAGACATCAAGCATATAATTCATTTCTCCCCCCTCCATACTTCGCTCATTAGAAAACAAAGTTTTTGATATTTAAATGTTACATAGTTTAAGTTGAGAAACAGATTTCAGCCCTGTAAAGTGCATTTGCAGACATGATTGCCTCTCTGACAGCAGTGGGTTTCTGCAGGGTGGAACAGAAAAGCACTTGAATTTTTGACCTTTAATTGTCTGCTTCCTCCAACACCAGCATTTTTACCGGTGTCAAGGAGAAAAGCCAAAAATGAGGCTGCTCGTAGAGAAAGGAAGAAAAGGCAGTGGTGAAACCACCCTGGGGCAGTTGATACTGGTGGAGGAGGCTGAATTTTGCTGGGAAGGAGCAAATTTCATATGAGAGGTTGTCTCTCAGTCACACGAGGACAAACAAATTGGGAAATAATATGGGAAATCATCTTATCTTTTTTTTTTTTTTTTTTTTTTTTTTTTTTTTTTTTTTAAGTTCATGATAACTGAGGAGGCGAAATGGGAATTCACCGTTTCATTTCCAAAGTAATGGGCAACACTTTGCCTTCCCTAAAATGGAATTAATGCCCCCAAAAAATCTTTGCTGGAATGAACTTGATGACCACAGAAGTCTTTTCTAACCTGAATGCTTCTCTGATTCTGTGATCTGTAGRTGCCCATAACAAMAAARAAMAAMAACAAAACAGCACCAGCARCAAGGGAAAGCCAAGAAAAACAAAACATCGAACCAGTTCTTCCTCTCCCTAAATCCATTTGCTTCAGAAGAATAAAACCAGTTTAAATTGAGCCAATTGTAGATGGAAAAGTTAATATATCATTAACATCTGAAAAATCACCAGAAATGAAAGCCCTCAGAGTCCAGAGTCAGGCTTCTCAGTGCACAGAGCTCGATAGACCCCAAGAGTTGGTTGAAACAAGCTGACCCTGACATTTTTGGCTGCTGTTCCTCCCAGTGAGTGTTTAAAGACTTGTTTGAAAGGGGCAGAGACTGAAACATGGTGAATTCTTAAATAATGGATTAAAAGCACTTTTAATCTTTCTGAAACTTCTTCCTTTAGACACGTTTTTCTCTCTTTGTTTGTGCAGCCCATTTCCAGTCGGTGTGAGGGAACTGACTGCACAGAAGGAGCAGTGAAGTGGCAGTGCAATAAAAATAAAACAAAATTCCAAAATTCAGACTGKTCAAAGTCCAGCTGTGCATTGGTGGCTGTGTACAGCAATTAACCCATGTAGAGAAGGAAAATTGGGAGTTGTTCAAGACAAACCCTGTGCAGGTATCAGCTCAATCYGTGGCAGGCTTTGCCTTCATTTAAATTTCAGCATAGATTGATAAACACATTAAAAATGCATTKTTTTAGGTGTTATTGCTGGTAGAAAGAGAAAGAAAATCAGGCGGAAATGCTTTGAAAGGGAAGTGTTGTTTGGATTTGAACCTAGTGGATAAACTGAAAGTGTTTAGACAGTCTGTAATGAAGTGTTGTTGGCCTCTGGTCTGTAATAAATGCTTCAATTTTATAGCTCCAAATCAACTTTACCCATAAAATCCTAAGGGACTTTGTCTGCTTAGCAAATCGAGTAGGACTTGGTGTCCACAGGCAGGGTATCCTCGAGTGCTGTCAGAGAGCTGTGCAGAGCTGAGCTGCCACRGCTCCCACTGATAAAAACACCATCAATTACCAGTTTTGCTTCCACATTATCAGCATTCAGTCCAAAACCTGAGATAGATAAGGTGCACAAGATTTTTTGTCGTGAATAATCAGATTTTTGGTAGCAAACGGRTTTCCCTGGTTTGAATCCAAGCTTGCATGGTATTACTGGGTGAGTTTGTGTCCAGGCAGTCAGGTCAGTGTGTGTTTTATTGCAACACTGTGCACTTCCCACTCTGTGTCTGTGGGATTTCTGTCATTGCTCCAGGGGTCTGACCAAAATCTCAGTGCAGAATTTCAGAATTTCAAAGCAGAATTTCAATTCCCCCAGCACAAACCTCAGCTGGAGCTGGGATGTAAATGCAGTGTCCACAATCCTGCCTTGTCCCCGCATCTCTCAGGAACCAAACTGGGCTTTCTCACTGATTCTCTCCAAATGCCCTGCACTAATCCTGCACTAATTCTGCTCTGCTCATCCTCCTGAGTCCCAGGAGAATTTTGAGGGAAATCCTTACAGATTCTCACATTGCTGTGGAGGTTAAATCCCCGCTCACGTCGAAGGGAACCCTCTCAGACCAAGCTCTGCTCTGCTCTGCTGTGATTGATTTATTCCTTGGCGGTTGCACTTTCACTGATCACTTTCTTATTACTTTCCCACTTCCATCCATTTCAGTTTTTCCTCCTTTTCCAGCCATTCCTTCTGTCTCCCCTGCCACCTGCTCGCCCCTGATGGATTGGCTGCTCAAAGTGTCGATCCTGGCATGGGCCCTTCCCCAGGAGATAAATGATGCCCCACAGATGTGAAATGATGCCCTAATAAACACCCCAGATCTGTTTACTGCTCTGCCCAAATCAGAGCTCCAGGGATGGTGTCCCAGCTGAATGCTGATGCTGGGGGGCAGTGAAATGGAGGAGGGAGAAATTCAAACAAAAATGGACAATTTTGCTTTTTGTGCAGA
>NW_026623701.1:119153-122415 GCF_030028575.1 Malurus melanocephalus
GGTAGTAGAGAGTTGGGTCATAGTTAATCCACTCTTTCAGACCTTTCAGGAGCTCCAAGTCTGGATTTTTGATCACTGGAGTGTTTTGTGAACTCCTGCAGGTCTCAGATCCCTTCTGCTGGAYACAATAAATGGCTTTTTTGTACCCCCTGAGGTCCCTCCCTTCAGCTGAGGTGACATCATGGTACCTGTGCTGAAGAAGTTGTTTCTGTCACTAATGGCCTTTCTGATTTCTGGAGTTTTTGGCCATAACTCAGAGTTGTTATTTCTCTCTGAAATTCAGGAAAAGCTGAGCCTGTGCAGCTGCAGCCTCCTGTTGTTGCTGCCTCTTTTTTCATGCTCTGTCCCATATGATAAATGTCAGATATCACTTAGGACAGGGCAGGAATGCAGACTGAGACTGGGGTGATTATGATCTGTAAATGATCTGTGCACTGGCCCTGGCTCTCAACCCTTCCTTGGATCATTTGAGACCCAATTTAAAAGAACACAGCTTAATATTTGGGTTTCAATCATTTTTCTTTTTTTTTCCCCCCCTTGAAATTTCCGCTATTTTATGAATCTTGATAGATACTTGGAAACTGTATTTATTTTCCATATCAGTTGGAAGCTTTTCCTTGACATGGATTGATTTGTTTTGCACAAGTTTCTTTGCAGAAGGGAGCCAACAGTATTAATTTTGCTATTGTTAATTATTTAAATTCTTACTATTAAAAGGTCTTTRCGGCTGCAAGGAAACTGTGGGGAAGCATCCCAGATTGGATGGAAAGGAGAGGAAAGTGCTGGAGTGTATCAAAACAGAGAGATTTGGTTGGAAAGAAGAATTTTATTCCATGTTGGTGAAAGATAGTGGCAGGACAGTGTTGATGTCTGAAGCAGTAAATAACAAAAGAGCAAATAAATAAATAAATCAATCAAATCAATAAATCATGRAAGAGCAGTGGTAATAATAAACATGCAGTGTGTTTATGTTGTTAATTAGGAGAGTGATAGGAGGTGATTCCCCCAAATTTCAGGTAACGCTGGCTGCAAGTTTGTGCTCCCAGGGAGAATATTTCAGGCAGGACCTTAAAAGAAGCTTTTCCATYTTTGAAAGGGATTTTAAAGGGTCACAGGCAGATTCTTCTCAGAGTTGCTGCAGCATTGGCACTGTTGGCTGCAGCAAGACAGGAAAAGCAGGATAAGCAGGGAAATGTCCAGGTATTGTGGAGGTGAATGGAAATAGAAGATATTTGGTGTTAAATGCCCTTTTGGAGGGCTTGTTTAGCTATCCCTCCTTGTGCAAAGGGGGACAGACGTGGTGGTGATTCCCTTCTGCCCATGACAGTGGCAGCAGGAGCAGAGTTTTGCTCCAGTGAAATTCTGTTACCTGTGGTTCTGTTCTCTGCTCAACACGGGCTGAATTCCGGCTCTTGGGTGCTGTGACTGCACGTCTGAAGGAGATGTTTTGACCTTTCTCATCCCTGACTGATGTTGCAAAGATGGAGTGATGTAGAACAGAGATTTTGTGACAGAGTAATAATAAGAAAGAATCTGACTGCCAGTTGCTCATTACTGGATCTCTTTTAAATGCCAGAACCTTCTATGTTTGCCTTCAAACAACACTGAGCACCTAAATCACCATAGTAAACAGATATAGAAAGAGACAGAAAGGTTAAAAGTGTACTCATAATCTCTTGCTTTTCCTCCTAAACATGTTTGATAGCAATATTGTTTCTTAAAAACAATATGACCTCATTTGTAAAGCAATATTCATGCTAAACTAGTCAGCTGTTAAATATACCCAGCGCTGTGCATGATGATGAAGCTAAACCAGAATTTCAATTATTTTCTGGACACATTTAAAATTATAATACTTTACTGGGTTAGTGTTATAGTTCATCCAAATTACTCACAAAGTATCATATCAATCTCTTGCAAGTGCTTATTGCTTACATCTCTGGGAATTTGGTGGAAGGAAGATGCTGTCGGGGGTAATGACCTTCATGCTGCCTTAGTGCTCTGATGGTGATGTGGCCATAAGTGCAGGGAAGCCTAATGGTCAGAAGTCAATGTTTGCTGGCCAGAGKATTTGTCACAAAGAAGCAGAGTGTTCATTTGGACCTCCCCGTGTGCAGCAGGATGTTCCTGAAAAGGAAAATGAAGAGGGAAATCAGCCACTTGATGATCTGTGTATTCTTCCTTTTATTCCCAGCAAGGGAAAATTCGCACTTCAGAATTATTTGCAGTTTTTTTTATTGCCTGGAATGCAAGATCAAAACAAAGCAAGCAGATGAGGAAGATAGATTTCATTACACTCCCACTTTCTACTTATGTGCCTTATCTAAAGAGATGTTGAGAGAGAAATGATGCTGCAGTGCTTAACCAGCTCAGAGTAACCAGCACAGATTTATGAACATTTCTGGCAAGATTGGCTTAAAGCAGATCTTACTGGAGCTGCACTGGCTCTGTGAATCCAAAAGRAAAATCCAAAGGCCCACTGCTCTTCAGACAAATGTTAGAATAGTGCCCTTTTTAACCCATATTAATATTTTCTAAAATAGGCTCCAATAGAAGGTCCTGGGCATCATTTTATTGCAAGGAGCTTGTCTTTTATGCAGCATCTTCAGCTGCACAGGAATTCTGAGCTTTAAGAAAACATGGGAGAGGTGCTGCTGGCCTCTTCTGTAACCATCACTGGATCACCACGCTGAGTCCTCGGGAAGCTCTGGGTTTCCTGTTATATTTACCCCAAAAGGGACAAATGTTTAGGAGCTTTCTTGAACTCAGTCCTAACTTCTCCTCCGTGACCTGGGTRCTCTGTTGGATTTAGCCAAGCTGCTCTGTTTTGAGTTGGAGAGGCCAAGAAATAAGCAGCCTTTTCAAAACAATAATCCAATAATTTCCCTCTCCCTTCATGCCACCCATGCCTCAGTTATGAACAGAAATGCCCATTTCCCACCCCAAACAGCCAAACCCAGCTGCGTGAAGGGCTGGTTCTGCAATGCCTTTACCCTTTGAAAGCAATGAAAAGGAACGTGKTTCTGTGGGTTTGAACCTGGTGCTTTCTTTCACAGGCTGAATTCTCCTCTCTGCCCTGCAGGGAATGTCAGTGGTGGATCTCTCAGGGGTTTATTCCTGTCCTGTGTCCTCCACGTGCACCCACATGATCCAGGCCAGGCCCAGCTCTTTTCAAGGAAAAGCTGTCCATGAGATAAACCATGGATTCAATAGAAACAAGCCAAAGATTTTTTTTTTTTTTTTTTTTTTTTTTTTTTTTAGG
>NW_026623701.1:122424-158155 GCF_030028575.1 Malurus melanocephalus
GTCCATAAACATAATCCTCATCTTCTTTCTATTTATAATTGTAGTTAATATAAATGTACTTCATTACTGGAGAGCAGTCTTCACGGCCATACAATAGCAAACAAATTCTTCAGCAGCATCTTTAATTATTCATTTGGCTGTACTATATTTTATGCTACTTTTCATAAATGTTAATCTTTATTATTGCCCTACCAGGAAAAAAAAAAGAAAGGAGGAAAGAAATACCTGTTATTAAATGACCTATCAGGCTGACATGGATAAATGTTGGTAGCTATTTAATTGTTTCCCATCTGCAGTTTTATACAGTTTCTATCAAACTGAAGGGTAATTTTTTTAGTAGCTGCTTATTTTAAATGTACAAAACCCTTGTGTGTAATTCCATTAGCTGCCCTACAGCATTGCAATCTACAGTTTCCCTGAGGCTGTTGTGAAATATTGATGAAATCCTTGCTTTTGTGGCTTCCTCTGATACACTAAACATTTGTCTGATGTTAGTTGAACTTGAATGGATCTGTTCAGAGTTATATCAGTAGTGACTTCAAAGGCTGTAAGGCTGTTACAGTTTTTTTTTACAAACTGAAGTTTCAAAGCCTTACCATGTGGTACTTTAAAAAAACAAAGTTCATATCAAATGAACCAAAGTGTTAGCAATACACTGGTAAGACTCATTACAATTTCAATTTCTATAGATATATATTTTTTTGTGATTCTGATTGGTAGCTCATGCCATTGAAAGAAATTTAGATTGGTACTTAGGGCAACCTAGGATAATGAAAGAGGGAAAACATAATTTGAAACTTGGATTTTAAATGAAGTCATCTATAAATTTACAAAGCCACTCTGCAGTTTTCCACAACAATAAATAGGACAAGAGAAAACAGAAGAAAGACAAAGAGAGACCAAAGTTTCAGACTTCTGTTTTCATCAGCARAGTGATTTACACTGGTGCAATTAAAATGACTAATGAGGAAAACATATTTGCTGCTRCTGCATCCCTTGAATTTTTCAGGCCGTGCTGCATAGTGGAGAGCAGCCTTTGTGCCTGCAGTAGGAATTGAATGGAGCAGGAAAGGGTGGGCTGGGGTTGTGTGAGTGGCTGTGACCTTCACCTGCTGGGCCAGGACTGGGGTTTGGTGTCAGGGATGGGCTGGATGGGGCAAGGGGAGTGTGAGCTCTTTGCAATCTCAATGTTCTTAGGAGCATTTTATCTGAAAATACAACCTGGAGCTCACCAAACACCTTCAGCTGGTTGTAACAATGRCATTGTCAGTTCCAGGAGTTTGTATAAAATCAGAAATGTTTTTAATGAGAGGTAAATGATTCACTGACACTCAGAGCCCTCGTGAGGAGTGTTGGCTCTGAACACAGTGGAATCCTTTCCTGCAGCAGCCAGGACCTGGCATGGGATGGATTCCAACTGACTGAATCCAAAGCATGGCAGGGATGGCTTTTATTCAACTGACTATGCAAACAGCATTATCCTTAAGGAAAATTATCCAGGAAAAAACCTCCACAATAATTCCRTCCCTCCTCTGCACTCAGCTCCGCAGCTCACATCAGCTCTCCTCTCTTTTTGCTTGTGTTGGGTTTTTTTCCTGTTTCATTATTGGTTTTGAGTTTATGGGTCACTCACAAGCAGTTCCCTGCACATCTTCCCTGCTCCAGCCCATGATCATTTAGCTCATAACTGTGCAGGATGAAATGCAAAGGACATCATCAGTGCTGCTAAGGGCCCCGCTGAAACTCGGGGGGATTTTGCCTTCTTAACCAGTAGGAAATTGGATATTTAATAGAAAACTTTATAATACAACTCTCYAATTAAAGCACAACAAAATGAAAGSCCCAAATTGCTTCATTTKGGCAYGGTATATAAACAACACTTATGGCTCCATGGAATTGCCATTGTGGGTGGAATTCAGGCAGTGTGGAAGTCACTCTTTTCCTTCTGTTCTCCTGCAGTGGATGGTGGTGGGTGTTCCCTCTCCTACTCTGCAGGAGGCAGGGATTCATGCCTTGGTGTCAGCTGCTGTAGCTACTTGAAAAGTACATTTCTAGGAAAAAAGAAAAAGGCAAAGGAATATTGGGAAAAGCCCCTCCTTTGAGGTGCCAAGTTGTTTTGAACACGAAATTCATCACCATGGTGGTGATCCACTGCAAACTGAGTGTGGGWGTGATGGGAAATAGTAACGGCAGCAAAAGGTGCAAAAAATGTCCCAGKATCCAAAATAACGAGCTGAATTCCCAGCACAGAGGCAGCTGAGCATATTCAGSCTTTCTGAGGATGCCCAAAACCTTCCTCAGGTGGCCCCTGGATTTGGGACTAAAACCCAAAACCAGGACATCTGAACCAGGTGACAGRGATGTCCCTTTGTCCCTTCCATCCATCATTCACAGCCAGGTGCTCTCTGTGCTCTCCAAGGTGAGAGCAGGAACCTTTCCCTGTGTTTTCTGTTTTCTTTCCCTCTTGCACAACTTAACCAGGAGTTATTTCTGTGATAAAGAAATTTTGAGATGGCCTTGAAAGCTCTGAAATTCTACAATTCACTTTGTTATGACAAATTCCATATTTTGAGAGTTATTTCTGTGAATTCCACTGCTTTTTCAGAGTGCTCCATTGGTTTTAATCCGCTTAATTCCAAAATGTCCAATATTTCAAAATTGGAATATTTTGAAATGCCTTCCAAAATGCCTTCAATAAAGAATTATTCAATGGAGTAGGGAACTATTTTTCCCCCAGCTGCCAATTTCTCTCTTCAGTTGATTTTCAGACTGGGATGAAACCGTAGCTCTGAACTCCAACAAAGAGCCAGGTTAAGATTTGTCTTTGGGTGCTTAATGCAGTTCGACATCTTGGAGAAGCAGGAATGAGAAGTGGTCATTATCCATTATCTGCTTGGAATCTTTCAGAGAAAGAAAACAGCTTCTGCCAAGCACAAAAAGATGTTTGAGCTGAAGCCAGACAAGAAGGAAACAAGATCACCTTCTAGCACTGTGAGATTRCTTTTCTGATGATGTTGTTTCAAGGAAAACTGGAATATGTATGGATGAAGAAATGCAGATGGTGCCATGGGTTTTACATGGATTAGCAGAGTTGTTCTGGACAATGATTCACTGTCCCTTCTCTTGGCAGAAAATAAATTTTCCAGTCTTGGAAAGAAATATATGTATATATGTATTAATAAATGTTTCTCTACATGGAAAAAGAGCAAATTTGAGCRAAAATAGTATCCTCTGGTGGAAAAATTAACAGTCAGAATGACCATTTTTGAAAAAAGCTCTATTGACACTGCACAATTCCAGGTCAGGAGTGATGGAGAACGTGGTGCCAGCTCTGGGTCAGCCAGGGGGTGAGGTCTGGGTGCCAGTGCTGGGTCCATCCCTTCACTGGGAGCTCTGTTTGGTGCTGTCTGCAGGGAAAAGTCACAGCTTCGAGGTTKTAGAGCCAGGTTTGGCAGATGTAGTAACTGGAACTGGTTTGTTTCAGCTCCTCTGTGGAAATATTCTAGAAATAGCTGAGAAAATGTCCTCTTCTGAAGGATAAAGAGCCAGCTGTTTATTGCAGCCCTCATCCTAGAGATGCAGGTTTCTGAACTTASCAGGCATCCAATCACAAAGACACAGAGGGAAGCTAGAAAACCAAATAATTTCAMATTGTATTTGTGATTCTTATGCACATAATGATGTTATCCTTACTGATGTCATGATTTGGCCATATGCTGTCTGGAGATCAATCAGCACAAAACAAAGACTGCATTTCCATTTAGGAAGCCAAAAATTGCTTCCATTCAATGCTCTGAAGTTCCTGAGTTTTGTCAATTCTTAATGAGAGTGAAATTTCAGTCTCCCACTTCTTCAGGACTGCACATTTCCCATCTTACATCTGCCTGGGCCTGTTGAATTTTGGTGGGGAAAATTCCCATCTAGGAAAAGGAGGAATTATTCATCCAGTTACTGAGTCTGGATTTCTTTCATATTATTTTTTTCCCTGTAACACAGTTACACATGAGGATCTCAGAGGTTTGGAATGTCAGAATAAGCCTGGGGGAGAACTGGTGGGAAGAGAACAGGTCACTCAACAATTTATTACATGGACATCAGTGTGACGTGCAAAATTTATGCTGCTTATTACAGACTCTGCATTTAAAGCATGTGGGTGTACAGATATAAGACACTCTTTACTTCTAAAATAAATAATGCAAAGTCCACTTAAATTAATGTTATTTCTGTTAACCAGCTACATCCCTTCATGTCCAATGAAATCTTACTAAAAAGCCYTGTTGGAAGAACATGTGCATCTCTTGTACCCGAGGTTGTCTTGTAGAACCGGTCTCCACTGTCCTTGAAATGCCCACAGCGATTTAAATCATTTACATAAACAGAAATGCTTTTACAAGGAGGATCCTGAAATGTGRTTTTAAAGCTGCCCAAAACCCCTAAACCATTAAAACAGATGTGAGTGATGGTTTGGTGAAATTTTCATGGTGCTTTCTGGTAAGTTAGGATCACAGAATCACAGAATCCAGTCCCAGCCCTGGARACACTGGAACTAATTTCTTCTCCCWTTTACATGAGATTGTGTCAGTGTCTTACACAGACACCAAAAAAAAAGGAGTATTCCTCAGCACGAGTTACTCTTCTGTAAAGGTTATAGTAAACATGTCAATGCCTAATTAAGCAGCAAATTTTATCCATATTGTGGGGGATGTGCAACTGTCTGGTACTAGAAGGATATCAYTGGGGCAGAAGTAACAAATTCAAAGGAGAAGAATGAGCCAGGTTCTTAAAAAGCYGTAAAATGTTTTTTCTCAGCTAAAGGGAAGGATTTGGATTTTAAAGAATCATACTCATCCAGTATCAAGTTCATCTTAGTAATTAAAGAGTTAATTTGCCAAAGAAAATCCTTCTGGATTTGTTCTACTTTTCCAGTTTTACARTTAGCTTTGGTCTACCTCTGTCAAATCTTCAGCAACTTCCAAGGGTTCTTGCCCTGAAATTTATGGCTTTGTTTTTACTGCAGCACAATTTGCTTTTATGGTACACAGTACATTATTTTTATAAACAAAAGAGTTTCACTTATGCCTATTAACGCTTTCGGATGTTCTATTTTGACATATAAATTATTTGTGTACATTCTAAAGTGCATTTTTAGGTAATCAGGTGGCAAAAGGTTGCTGTACCTAGATGATGCTCTGAACCAGGCAGATTATGGCAGTTATTTTTCTTCTCTTCCTTGCAAATTCCACCCTTTCTCTCACTGAGGCTAAAAACAATTTCATAGAATTGAAGCTTTTAGTATAAACTTTAAATTCTTACATATGAATTTTCCAACTGTCCCATTACAGGACAGTTAGAATTATACTCCCATGACAGGAAAATTATTAACTCGGGATCTCTGGCAGTTATAAAGAATTATGATCATCTGCCAACAAAATGCAGCAACCTTYACAAAAAAAGAGACATCATTTGGCTTTTTTTTTTCACTTCCAGAACTAACAGGGAATAAAGTTACAGATTAAAACAAAATCCAGTAAAGAAAATACATAGTGAAAGTAGAACGCTCAGACTGTAACATTCTCCTTTAACAGATTATTTCATATATTGACATTACATTTCAGGTTATGTCCAAGAGGAAGATTTAAAGGAAGAGGAAGATATAAAGGAGGAGGAAGAAGATGACGATGACAACAACTCAACAGCTCAGCTGCAGGGCAGCAACGACACTGGCACGGATGAGGAACACGAGGTGGGTCCTGAGCAGAAAGGGAACTTCAGTTTCCAGAATTCCCCTGTCAGTCACATATCCAACCAGGATGCAGAGAACGAATCACTGCTGAGTGACGGCAGTGACCATGTGGCCGAYATCAAAAACATTTGCTCCAGGGAGCCCCAGGACCCCAAAAGCAGCGCCCATCCCAAAGCCCAGAGCGAAGCACATGACTGCATGGATAAAATGACAGCRGTCTACGCCAACATCCTGTCGGACTCTTACTGGACAGGCTTGGGGCTGGGCTTCAAGTTGTCCAACTCCGAAAAGAGGAGTTGCGACAACCGGAACGGAGGGAACAAAGCTGATTTCGATTGGCACCAGGATGCTCTGTCCAAAAGCTTGCAGCAGAATTTGCCTTCCAGGCCCGTCTCCAAGCCCAACCTGTTCAGCTCGGTGCAGCTCTACAGGCAGAGCAGCAAAATGTGCGGGACTGTGTTCACGGGCGCCAGCCGCTTCCGCTGCCGGCAGTGCAGCGCTGCCTACGACACCTTGGTAGAGCTCACGGTGCACATGAACGAGACGGGGCACTACCAGGATGACAACCACAAAAAGGACAAGCACAGACCCACCAGCTACTCCAAGCCCCGGAAAAGGGCGTTCCAGGACATGGACAAGGAAGATGCACAAAAAGTTCTGAAGTGTATGTTCTGTGGTGATTCTTTTGATTCCCTKCAAGATCTGAGTGTTCATATGATCAAAACAAAACATTACCAAAAAGTGCCTTTGAAGGAGCCGGTACCAACCATTTCTTCAAAAATGGTCACTCCAGCCAAGAAACGTGTGTTTGATGTGAACAGGCCTTGTTCCCCCGACTCCACGACCGGGTCTTTCTCCGACACCTTCTCTCCTCAGAAGAAYGCCAACCTTCAGCTCTCCTCCAACAACCGCTACGGCTACCAGAACGGGGCCAGCTACACCTGGCAGTTCGAGGCCTGCAAATCCCAGATTTTGAAGTGCATGGAATGTGGAAGCTCCCATGATACCTTGCAGCAGCTCACCACCCACATGATGGTCACTGGCCATTTCTTGAAAGTCACGAGTTCAGCTTCAAAGAAAGGAAAGCAACTTGTTCTGGATCCTTTAGCTGTGGAAAAAATGCAGTCGCTGTCTGAAGCACCAGCCAGTGACAGCCCYGTTTCCAAATCAACCAGTAAATCATCTGCAGAGTGCATAGGTCCTGCTTCTGAACTTAAAAAAGAAAGCAAAAAAGATAAAGCTGATGATGCAAACAAAGATGAGAAAGCGGTGAAAACTGAGGAGTACGAAGACACTCTTCAGAAACCCCTGGATCCCACCATGAAATACCAGTACCTCCGAGAAGAAGATTTAGAAGACGGTTCGAAGGGTGGTGGGGACATTTTAAAGTCCTTGGAGAACACCGTCACAACAGCCATCAACAAAGCTCAGAACGGGGCTCCCAGCTGGAGCGCCTATCCCAGCATCCACGCCGCGTACCAGCTCTCCGAGGGGGCCAAGCCATCCCTGCCTGTGGGGTCCCAGGTGCTCCAAATCAGGCCAACCATGACCAGTAAACTGAGGCCCATAGCGCCCAAGTGGAAGGTGATGCCTCTGGTGCCTGTGTCAGCCAATGTGAGCCAGTGCACTCAAGTGAAGAAGGAGGCTGAGGACAAGGAGGAGGTCCCGAAGGACTGTGCTAAAGAGGGCGTGCAGGCTGAGCCGGCCTCGCTCAGCCAGAGCGACAGGGAACCTCTCCTCAAAGCTGAACCCTCTGTGGAGCCAAAAAAGACAGAGCCCTGTCCCTTGAAAGAAGAAGACAAAATTAAGGAGGACAGYGGGAAAGAAAAGCCAGTCCTCAAGGAGCCGCCGGCAGCTTCTCTCAGTAATGGTTGTGCCGCTGCCAACCATTCCTCGGAGCTGCCCTGCGTGAACCCCCTGAGCGCRCTGCAGTCGGTCCTGAACAATCACTTGGGCAAAGCCACTGAGCCCTTACAGCCTCAATCCAACTGCAGCCCCAGCTCTAGCACAATCTCCATGTTCCACAAACCCAATCTCAAYATGATGGAGAAGCCGGTTTTATCTCCTGCTCCAACCCCACCAAAGCCTGCCAGTGTATCCAGGCACTATTTGTTTGAAAACAATGATCAGCCTATTGACCTGACCAAATCCAAAGGCAAGAAAGCTGAGTCAGCTCAAGCACAATCTTGTACTTCTCCRCCTCAGAAACACGCTCTGTCTGACATCGCCGACATGGTCAAAGTTCTTCCCAAAGCTACCACACCAAAACCTGCTGCATCCTCAAGGATCCCGTCCATGAAGTTGGAAATCGATGTCCGACGCTTCGAGGATGTCTCCACGGAAGTCTCCACTCTGCATAAAAGAAAGGGCAGACAGTCAAACTGGAACCCTCAGCATCTGCTCATTTTGCAAGCTCAGTTTGCCTCCAGCCTCTTCCAGACGTCTGAAGGTAAATATTTATTATCAGATCTAGGCCCGCAAGAGCGCATGCAGATTTCCAAATTCACTGGACTGTCGATGACCACCATCAGCCACTGGCTGGCAAATGTCAAGTACCAACTTAGGAAAACCGGAGGAACAAAATTTTTGAAAAACATGGACAAAGGACATCCAGTCTTTTATTGCAGCGACTGTGCATCTCAGTTCCGAACCCCCTCTACTTACATTAGCCACTTAGAATCCCACCTAGGTTTCCAAATGAAAGACATGAACAGGCTGGCTGTGGAGCAGCAAACCAAGGTAGAGCAAGAAATCTCCAGAGTTTCAGTTCAAAGATCTCCTGAAACAATAGCTGGGGAAGAGGACACAGACTCTAAGTTCAAATGTAAGTTGTGCTGTCGGACATTTGCGAGCAAACATGCAGTAAAACTTCATCTAAGCAAAACACACAGCAAGTCACCAGAACACCATTCACAGTTTGTAGCAGAAGTGGATGAAGAATAACTCTTAAGGTATGCATGCTCTATAGTGAGTTTTCATTTCAGCATTTCCAGGAGGCTCCGGCAGGCTCCGTGCTTTGGTAAAARTAGGAAAACAGTATAAAATGCATCGTGTATGCTGCGCCGCCCCTCTCTCGCATGTACACATCCATTTTATAACGTTTTCAGCAGGAGAGCTTGGTCAATGCAAACCTCACTGCCCTAGAGAGAAATGTTGCTGCTTATTATTTGCAAAAGAGCTGTTTGCCCGTTTCTCTTTTGTTCCTAAGAATAAATCCTTTCATATCCATGCGCTTCTGTGTGGAATGCAAGAACTAAGTGCTGCTCTTTGCAGTGAGAATGGAAAAAAAAAAACAAACAGATAAAGAGCACTGAAACCCAAAAGGTTATTGCCCCTTTCAGTGCTAGCACACCAATAGATCTGATTTGGATGGGGGAAAAGAAGACAATTCAAAAGCCAAATTAGCGAAATCTCACTGATTCCAAGTCTCTCATAATCTCAAACACAGCCTCGAGAATCTACAATTAACTCTGAAAAGTTCCTATCTAGAAGTTCAGTTATTCTTCTGTTGATATTTCGATGTTCAGTTCTGTAAAATATTTTAATATTTTACACTTACTTAAACACTTGCTACTGTGAGTGGCCTTTTTTGTCACATCATTTTAACCTCTCTCTCCATCATTCCTTTTTTTAATCTTTAAGATGTTTGATTATATTTTGCTTCGTGTTGGTGGAAGTCAATCCATAAACATCACTGACTTCAGTGCAAGTTCTCGTATAACCTGGGGGAGTTAATGCTTAACTGAGATTTTTTACAAGCTTAATATTTCCAAGACCTGTTAGTAGGATACTGCTGCGTTAGTGTTGCTATTTTTTTGCTGCAAGATACACCAGTTGCCACAACCAATGTTTATAACATGTAATGTAATATTCAGATGCCACACCATTTTTGCATTTTTAATTTTACTTGATTCACAAACTTGAATATTCTTGATTTAAATAAATATGCAGAACATCAACTAAAAGTCCAAATAGAAGTTTTTTGTTCTAACCAGTTTTTTTTTCCAGGAAGGCTCTGTTTAGTTGTTCCCAGCAATTCCTCCAGCAGGCTGGGGTTCTGCCGGTGCTCACACAACAATCATGTGCAGATCCAGCTTTCCTCCAGCATGTTCATTATTCGAAAAACATTCAGRAAATGAATTTGTCAGACGGTCAAAATTAAAGATGTGCCGTTGTCACTGCTGCCACCTGCCTTTGTGACCATCCCTGGCTGCCTGAGGGGCACAGCCTCCATCCCCTTTTGTGGGGAGATTTCCCATTTGTTTGCTGCAAATATTCACAAAGCTTTAGGAAACACTTTCTGTAGGCAGAGCCGGCACRAGGGCTCTGCGTCACTTAAGCTCCATTAAAAAGGCTACTTTTGAATAATTTAAACCACTAATCAAGGGGTTACTTTGGGCTGGTAATGTAAGCTATTGCCATGGAGTATCACGTCAGCGTTCAAGTGCAGTAAGATTTAAGTTTTGCATACATCTTGTACGTGCTGTCTGCACTGGAGRGGATTTATGCTGCCTGTATATTTTAGCCAGCAAAATTCTGTTTCACTCAAAAGGAGTTTGTTTTCTAAATACCCTTAAGTATCTATTTTGGCAWTTTAACCCAGTATTAGGACTCAACAAATAAATATTTCTTGTTTACCTGGCCATTCCAAATCAACATCCCCGAGAGCCTGGGTAGGAATAAACATCCCATCCTCTGTTTCCTTCCCCACCAGTTAACGATTATTAAGACTCTGCCATTCACAGTTTTCACACAAGAGATATTAGAGCAAACCAATAATTTGGGGACTATCAAACAAAAGCTATCTGCCAGATATATTAATACAACAGTTATTTTGGCACATTCATGGCTTAATGCATGACAAATGTTTCAGATTTGGTYTTAAAAGCACCATGTTATTACTCAGAGGCAAACCAAACACCCACCTTTATAAACACGTTGCTATTGCTGAGCATCGGAGGAGCAAATACAAAGGGGGGAAAAAAAAAATCTCCAAGGGAAAAAAAAAAAAAGTGGTTTCTGCATTGTAATAACCTGCACAGAGACATATTATTCAGGTGATGTGTAACTACATAAATAAGGGACTGTCCTTCCTGCCTCTGGATCCCGAGAAATTGCTGTCCTCGTAATACTCATCCATTTCTAATTTATATCAAGATGCAGGTTGTATCTTACCTTTGAAAAAATATATTTAAATTGCAATGACAGAGTGATAGCACTGTTATCTGGAGCTATAATTTCAGTTGGTATGCATGATAGCACAAATTGTCTGAAATGATGGGGTATTTGGGATGGCATTGTAAAGATTTTATTATGGTTTCGGAGCCGAAAGCCTCCCGAAGTTCTGACTAGGTTGGGAGTGGGGAGGCCACAGTTTATTCATATGGATTCTTCAGAAATCTGCAMGGAGACAAAATCAAATAACAGGGATTTTCAGAGTTTACTCGCTCTTACCGTGTTATTTTTAAGATCCAGTAYGCATTTGAATAATAACAGAGGAGAGCAGAGTATTTGGAAAAGAGAAATATAAAGCTGGGATTCTTAAAACACACACATGCATTTGTGTTTCCTTCTTCCAGGCAATATTGTAGCAAAATAGGCATAAAAAATAGAGAATATAGATTGGAATAAATGGAAATAAAACAGTGGAAAGAGTACTTGAAGTATAGAAATACATAAAGTACTTTATATTTCAATGGCATTTACTAGTAGAGGTTATATTGTCAAATGTTAGCTATCATTAAAAATATAAATGAATAATCTGGGTTAGTACTGTAGAAAAATGTGTTATGGATATGGATTTATTTTTAAGACCTCTGTGAGGCTGTTTATAAGAAATTTGCTATAAATTCTTCTTAAATGTAAAGATATATATATCTCTTTTATATTCATCTTTGGTGTTTTCCTGAATTCTTCTAAGTGATATGGGTTTGGTAATATAAAGTAAGATTATGTGTAATATACAACAATCAGACATCTCTATTCTCTTCCATTTAACCCACTTCAAATTTGTTTTTATTGCTATTCTTCATAGAAAACCCATGAACATTAGGAAACATGGCTTTAATTAGAAGTAATTTGTATGTTGACTTGTACCTTGAAGAACATTTGTTCATTTCTTCAACGGAATTAGAATTTTTATGTTGTTCTGAGGGGAAAGRCAGGGCAGAATTGTGTTTAGAGCCAGGTGAGATTGGCTTGGAACTGGTCACTGACAGAGGCTCCCTGTGGCCTTAGCTACAACTTTTGACAGAAATAAATCTCGATAAAGTCAAATGAACCAACTTAATTGGGGAGATTTCRGTTTCAAAAGCCCCTGATAAGCGAGCAGGCAGCTACCTGAGATGAACTAATTTGAAAGTAAGGCTGCTGCAAAACAAAAAAAAAAAATGAGTCATAATGATAAACAGTTTTTCTCTCTGTTTCCTCCTTTGTCTTTTTTTAACCATCAAGTTTAAAGCTTCTATGGCGCTTTTTTTCTACTTTATAGGAGACAACTGACATTCTGTGGTAAATGGAAGAAAGAGCAGAGCAGAACTGAAAATCCTCTAATGCACTGACACTAACTTGCCCTCTATTGTTGAAAATGAGCAGGCAATCATGATTGTTCATCAAATGGCTCCTAATGCAGTTAAAGCATTCAGCTATAATTTCTCCTTGCATTTATAATTACTGTCATAGACTGCACACCTCAGTGAGCAGATTAAAGCTATAAACTATTTAGCCGTAGCTTTAAGATGAGGAACTTGATTTGTCTGGCAGCAGTTATTTGTTAGAGAGCTTGACACTTCACATAAAAATGACTCAACTTGATGAAGAACAATGCAGTTTAAGCAATGCAGTGATTTTAAATCAGTCATTATACCACGCCCTGTAAGAATTGCAAAGCAATTTGTTAAATGATATATAGGACACGTAGATAACTGTATGTGTTAAGTATACCAAAATAGAAGATTTTTTTTTCCTTCTCTGGGTTTTATTTTCTCGTTCTTCTGAAGCAGTGGGAGCTGCTCTGATCGTGTCCCACTCTTAGCCAATATGGCTGTTTCGTGGTCAAGGACAATCGTGTGAATTAGTGGTACAGAATTCTGTTTTAGAGAATTTAGCCAGCTCTTCAACTTTCATTTCTTCTTAGCAACAAACACGAAACGCTGAGAGACTCTTCCAGGAGAATCAGACGTGCTGGGATGTGGCTGCCTGCAGTGGTGTCACCACGATTTTTTAGGCAGAATTTACCAGCAAAACCAAGGGCTCTGYTCCCCCATCATCAGCCAGAAAAGGAGGGTTCCTCACATGGGAGCCTGGATTATTCCATTCAATTGGGRCTTTTCTGACATTGTCTTTTTGGAAAATGATGGCTTCTCAGTGAGAAGAAAAAATCTGTGGGGAAGCTCCAWTTTCAAATAGATTTTTGTTGGGATAAATCAGTAAAAATGCTGAGCACCATGAAGGAAAGGAGACAAAGGTAGGAAAAGAAATAGGCTGGCCTTTCTGCTGAAGCAAAATCTTCAGAAATTCTTACAACCCATCACTCCTCCCTCAAAACAGTCTTATTCTGATGAAGCCTTGGTTCTCCCAATCCTTTGAAATTTATCACTCTTTCCCTGAAGTGGTAGATCCAGATTTTTTTTTTTAATTGAACATTTTTAAATCCTCAAAATTTTCCTGGCTAGTATTTTTTCACTGTAACCATMACCCTTGCAAACCCAATAACGGTGTGTTCTTGGCTTCCCTTAGCGCAGATCAGACTGAATGATCCATCAGAGATGTATCAGTGCAGATTTTCTGGTTTTTTTTATGAATACTCCAGGTTGCAGTTAAGATCAGTGTTATTTAACATTGCATCAGAGCTTCCAGCCCACTGGGTCAACCCACGTTGTTCTGGGCTCTGCACAGACACATTGTGTGTGGCAGTTCCAAGGCAGCAGCTCCTCTGCTCACACAGAAAAAGCAACTTTCGACCAGATTTTAACTGACCTTGAACAGTACCTGCCTCCTCCAGCATTCACTATTCATGAGGACATCAAAATCTTGCCTTCTCCTTGCTGTGCCTGATATTATTAAATGCTACAGCCTTCATAATCTATAGCAGAACATTTTTACCCGGTGAGATTTCAAAGGAAGGGTACCTGAGTCTTATTTATATATTTTACACCTCAGCAATCGAATCACAAAGATCAGCCACAAATGGAAAAGACAAGAGCAGTATCCAGCCCTCCAAAGCACCTTTCAATAAAAATAATGTAATTTAGCAGGATGATCACTCAGTGCAAATATGATGGAGCACAGATGGAAAATGAGGAAAATTAYAGATATGGCTTTATGGGAGGAGGAAAGGAGGAAGAGATTTTTCACTATTTATTGGGATAATGAACAGATAATTCATGATTATTAAGCTGTAGTCATCAGGCCTCATTCTGCCGTCTCTYCCCATCTCCTCACTTTGGAGCTGAGGGTGTTGGCACATCCAGGCAGGGCCTGTTGTGAGGAGGGATTGGAGTTTTGCTCTGAATTCCACAGAAATCCAAGCAGGATTTGCACCAGAACAGCTCCAGCCCAGGACTCTTCCCTGCCAGAGGAGGAATGGGGTGGGACACAACACCCAGCACGAGCTCACAGCTTAAATGGGACAGCGGTGCTTCTCCAGAAACATCCCACCCTCTGGAGCCTGGGATAGCCCTGAAACACGAAAACAGGCAGCAAAATCCAGCCCTGGGGAGCCAAGGGCTCCCATCCTCACCCTGCTGCTCCCTGTGCCTGCAGAATGGTGTTTGAACAGGAGCAGGAGCTGGCCAAACCCTCGGGGTGCGAGGTGGATCCTGCTCTGCTGGCCCTCGATGGCCGCTGGGCTGGCTGGGGAATGGCAAATCCAGATCTGCGAGAGGAGCAGATGGGAATGGCTGCACTGGAGGGAAGGAGGGACACTCAGGGACTTGGCTGYTGTAGGAAATTCGCACAATCCCTTTATTAAAACCCAACAGTTGCTCCCCACTCCAAAATCCCTCCCTGGCAGCACTCGGGCGGGGGTCAGTGCATGCAGCAGTGGGGGAGGGAGCCATGGGGAGTGGAGGAGGTTGTCATGTCTAATGAATACCCTGAATGTATCGAGATATATATTTTTTTCATTTCAGAAAAGGTTCCATTAAGAGGGAGACAGCCCTAACATGTGCTTTGGCCCCTCATCAGATTTATGAGTATTTGCTCTGCTCTTTAATAGGAAACTCTGCAGCAACTGCCACCTTGCCTGCTCTCCCTGAGATACACAGTGGCTTCTCGGGGAAATGCACTTCATTATTAATGTGAATTTGTACGTTTTTATGACACTGCTTGGGGGAAGGGGCAGGCAGAGATTTCCTGGTGATATATGCTCATTTCRAACCATTTATTGTCCCAGACAATCGAAGAACAATGATAAACATTGTTCCAGAAAGCGGAGGGTGCCTCGGTGACACTTTTGAAAGGAAAGGAGAGGTGGCTGGGGTGGCTTTGATGTGACAGTGTCCCTCACCCCAGCCCTTGCAGCAGCTCTGGCAGACCCAACGAGCAGGGTTCGGGGTAGGGTGGGCTCTGCTCCCCTCGGTGCCATTCCACAGCATTTGGACAAGGAGCAGGAATTCATCCTTTGGGGAGCCCGAGCTGCAGAGGATCYGAGCCTCAGGGGGAATGGGGTGCTCACTGTGCTCTGTGCAGACTGAACTGGGTTTGCCCTCCCCTTGGAGAGCTGTTGGAACTCCAGTGTGAAATTGCTGCTTTCAGTTATTTAGTGTAAACTCACTCCCCACCTCTGACCCCCCAAATTTATACCCCAAACCCCACTGTGACCCAGGCTGTCCATCCCAGCCTGGTCAGTGTGCCCTGGTGCAGCTTCCCATCAGAATCTCCACCAGCTCCACCACTCCATTTCTCTTTTGCTTCAAACCAAGGGTTTGGAGAACCTTCCAGCCCCATTCCTGAAGTGCCTTTGGCATTCTCCATTCCAGCTCTGTGGTCAGTGCTTCAAACCCTGCATGGCCACTCCACACCAACTCTTTTGGGGGCCCAGAGAAGCTGCTGACCCTGATCACCTCAGGGACTGTGTCCTCATGGCTGCTCCCTTTCCTTACAGGGCCATTAAAAGGACTGACCTTGCCCTTTTCCCACCCCTATATCTACATCCCCAGAGACCCCAYAGAAGAAGATTCCCTCTGGGATATGACCATTTCTGCCTGTGTTTGTGTGAGGTGAACACGCTGCTCTTCCACCAGAGAAGGGCAAACTCAAAACTTCTCCTGAGCTGAGTTTTSGAGCTCTTCAGCTCAGKWTGAGCYTGAGGTGGAGCTCACCCCACACTGKACAGGCTGTGGGTGGGCTCCMAGTCCAGCAAATCACTTCCCTCCCTAATTCCATGGAGCCCTAATCTSTTGGCCTCGGTGTTTTTATGGTGCTAGACCCAGGTTTGTCATCCATGGAAAAAACGATGAGGGAGGTAATTCTGTTTATTTGATCKGTGTTTTTTAAACCATAGTCAGTGCTCCCAGGAATTATGTGTTGGCCTCCTGTAAATCACAAAAAAAAAAATAACTCTGGGTATTTTTCTGAAGATTAGGGTGAAAGTTCCTACATTCATATTTCACGTCTGGAAAAAAATATCAACAAGAGTGATAAGTATAGCCAGCACGAGTGTAAAAGCACACCCTGTCATTTGTTTTCCATGTGCCATATGTTTTCTGAATCCTGCACCTCCCACATACAAATCTCATGCAATAATGTGGGGTGCACACATTACTCAGGATTATTTAGTTAAGCCCTGCCTGTATGGAGGGAATTCACTCGGAGAAAGTCAAGCCACTGCGCTTTGTTTTGCTTTTTTTGCTTATTCTGGATTCATAGAGTAGAAAATTAAAGATCCCACTGTGCCAGGCGTCATGTCATTTGGTTTTAATTTAATTCATCTCTTCGATTCTCCCTGTTTCTCCTTTTCTTTGAGTATCATCAGTAGGTGGTCCAAGCATCAACCAGAAGATTTACTGGCAAGACTAAATGTATGAATGCTATGAACACATTGTTTTTCCGATATGATTTAATGACCTTTTTGGCATTCCCATGGCTGTTGAAATCTTCCATAATAACTCCCTTTGGCAGTCAGAGCTCCTGTTGATCAGGTGAAAGCTGATGCAAATGTCAAATGTCAATAAATTTGTAATCCATGAAAGCAATCTTTGATGCTGGAGTGAGACCATTAACCAAAGTGCATCAGGAAACGTGGGGTTTCTGAGAACAGAAAGCAGGCAGGACAGGAATGCCATCTTCAAACCTCTCCATGGCCAAGCTCTTGTCCCTTCCCATGCTCCCTGAATTCTCTGAGCTTTGCCAAAAGAGGGGTTTATGGCCCAAATTTGGCAGAGCGAGCTGGGTGGTGCAACTTCTGTCCCTTGTTCTGCTTTTTCATCAGTGTGAGGTTGGGATTTAACTTCTCTGTTTCTAAAGGAGCTSTTCATATCCCAGAGGCTTCAGAGCTGGATCCTGGAAGTGATTAGYTAGGTGAGATATTCCAGTAAATTAGCCAGACCACTTACATAACTCAGGTGTTGCAGGGATGAGTCACGGCTCATTTATGGTTTTAAGATGCTTGGAAAGGGCGAGCCACGTGCGCAGCCTGATTTTATATACAATAAAGACATGAGAACAATCACATCATTTCCCAGGAGATTCCCTTAAGGACCCTCCACTCTGACCTTTGGCTCTGAGCAGCTCCAGTTTGTTTGACATTGAAAAAAAAGCGAATGTGTGAACACAGTGCCACGAGCATTTGCACTTTGAACATGCTGGGGCGGAACACAAGTGAACTGGAAAAGGCTGCAACAGCTAATGTACTGGGGAAATAGAACAGAGGCATTTACTTAATAACTCAACTAATTCCTTTAGCTCACCTTGTAGAGATTTAACCTTTGAATGAGAGAGTCCCTAGTTCAAAATCCCGTGTCTCCTCTGTCCTCGTGTTAATTTTTAAATTATATATCATTGTTGAGAGGCCCTTGTGTTGAGCATTACAGGCTATTTTTCATGTCTAAAATGGGGAATTATAACTGAACATTAGCTACTGGCTATAAATCACACGGAACAAAGTGGCATCTGCATCTACTCGGTAACAAGAGTGGGAGAATTGGAACTWACTTAAAACGAGACAAGAGCGAGGACACAAATGTGGTGGCAGAGATAATTGTGGCTTGGGAAAACAAATGGTCCCTCCAGCTGTGTCCCACTCACTGCATCCCCAGCCAGGGCTGGAAGGGCACAGGCACAGCCTCAGCTCGGGCAACCCTGGGGGAAATGTGGGGTTGGGAACCCTTCCAGAGCCCTCCCTGCAGTGCCACCAGCACAGAGGGTCATGCTGGAGAGCCTTGCAGAGCCTGCAGACAGCTCCTGTCCCTTCTGTCCCACCGTGACAGCTCCTCTGCCCGGGCTGGGTTTGATCCCACGGCAGCTCCAGGTAAGGAGGAGGCAGCTCCAGGCTCTGAAGGGGTGATTTTTGAGGCTGACCAGCTCCTCCTCTGTGCTCAGCTCACAGGGCTCACCCTGCTGCCCCTGAGCCTCTCTGAACCACCACTGAGAATCTTAAAAAACAACAAAATGAGCTGAGCACGGCCTCATTCTTGCATTTGTCTCTGCTGGCCCCTTTTCCCCCTTTTTTTCCCTCCTTAGTTCTTTCATTCTTTAGAAAGCTTCCACGATCTCTCTGTCCTCATTAATTTAAGCAAAATCTACCTGGTGCCCCGTGTCACTGGAAATTATGGGGTGCCTTTTTGAGAGATCCTCTTGCCCTCAGCACAGCACCCTGCACAGTGCACTGCTCTCTCTGCTCTGGGGTTTGGGCCCTAAAGCATCAAAAAATTCAAAACCAGCCAGGCTGTCCAGGATGTTTGCTCAGWTATTCCTCATTTTGGGGGTCTGTATGTCCCCAGCCTCTGGAGCTGCTCATTGGTTTCTTGAACTGAATGTCCAGGAATTAGGATTAATTCTCCCTGCAATGCAGGTCTCTCTGCAAAAAGCACAGCCCTCCACAAGAGGATTTCCTGAAATGAGCACTCCAGGTTCCTTTCAGGGCAGACAATAAAGGAAGCAGTTTTTCCAGCCAGACCAGCTCAGATCCTGGCAGGAGGGGTTTGCTCAGGAGCTGCCAGCAGGACAGGGGTACCAAGAATCCTCCTGCTGCTGCCTCCTGGGTGAGAATGATGAACGTCCTTTCCTTCTCCTTTACTCAGTGCCCACTCTGGCCAGTGTTTCCAGGATTAAATTCCATAATCCACACTTTATGTTGATTATTTAATCACAGCTTCCTAATGACCCTGGCCTTGTCCATCCCTCCATGGGGGAATCCAAGCACCACAGGATCCTGGTCCAGGAGTAATCTCTGAGTAACAGCAATCATTAAGAGTTGCTTTGCTGATTAAAGACAAACTTCAGAACATTCTTAAAAGCTCTGCAGTGCAGGGCCTGTGTGCTCTATGTTTATTAGGCTGTAGAGCAGTAATTCAGACAGCTGAGAGTTGTTGAGGACCTGGTCCATCTAATTGTGTGTCTAAATCACGGTTTGCCCGTGCTTCAGAGGTGCTGATGTTATATTCCCCACAGAGTGGCTCGGGTTAGATGGTCAGAATCCTGTGGATGGTCAGTTTGGAGCATAAAATTGAAAATTACGGTGTGCACCATAAAGCTACTGCCTCAAATTTATTATAGATTGCAGCACAACAAGCAAATTCATACTAGATGCAGTATATGCCCAGACATTAATGCGAGCTGAGGATGAAATATTCTCCTCGCAGCTCATTGCTCCGTGTTCTCCTCAGAGCAGAGCTGAATTGCCCAGGATCACCAGAGGAGAGGCAGTGACCAGGAGTGGCAGTGCTGGCTCTGGGGACAGGGGAAGGACATCCCACCCCTCACAGCATGAGTCCCCAGGGCTCTGAATTCTCAGATCTGCTCGTGTGAGAGCCCAGCTCTCAGCAAAATCCCTTTATTATTCACCATAAAGAATCCCAGCTGTGGAGAGCCAGCGCTGCCAGGGGAGCGGGGACGGTTCTGCCTCACCCCGGTGTAAATCAGGAGTGACTCCAACACGGGGACAATGAGTTCTGCTGTTGTCAGATGAGAATCAGCCCCTCTACCTGCGCAGGATGAGTGAAATATCTCCCAGCCCTGCGGCCAGGGGCCTGCTGAGCTCCTCGCAGAGCTGCTGTCAGCATGCCCAGGGCAGGAGCATATTTTTTTCTTGCTGTTGTACATAAGGGCTCTGCTGCAGCCGACAACATGAAATGTGTTAGTTCGGTTTGTTCAAAATGGAGTGTGTTTGTTAAGTGTTGCCTCTTTGATGTTGCGCTGCCATCTCCATCTTTGTCAGCATTGCCCATCTTTTTCAATCTAATGAACTCAAACCATCAGTGCAACTTAAGTTCGGCTGTCTGTTCTTGCATAGTTAATATTAAAAATGTACTAACAGTGTGGCTGCGAAATCAAATTATGCACATAAATATGCTGGCATAGCAGAGGAGGCGGCAGAAGCTGAAGTTAGCAACATTGATGCCAGTTCACATTTGCAAATCAACCGTCAATCTGTCATTAAACATGTTATCAAATGATGATAAGTGTATGCTTCTTGCTTGCATTGGCGCGCTTATTCCCGATGTTGATGTGCATTAATGGGATAATGTGCATTAACATAGTCTTGCTTGGATGAACACAAAACATTTTTTATCCGTCTCAGTTTGTTTCCCCCTGTGGCCCCCAAGTAAGTGTTTTGTGTTATCAAATTGCCAAAAAATGGGAAAACACATTACTTTTAATTAGCAAAAAATTTTGAGTATTTTTTTTATATTATTTTTATATATATATATTTTTTTTTTATCCAGATTATCTTCTGGGAGTTGTCACTTGAGGTGGGGGGACACACAAAAAAACCGTTTTCTGCCTTCTTTGAGTAAAACAATTAATGTCAGAAACTCRGAGCTGACAATTATGGGCTGTGTTAATGCGCTGGCCTTTCCTCCGCATCCCTCKCTTGTGACACAGTGACGGGCTGTGTTCAGCCGCAGGAAAAGCAGCCACGGGCAGGATTTTGGGCATTGCCAGCCTTTTGTGTGCCACACTCGGGCATGGCAGGGCTGCCTTCGCTGAGCATTCTGCAGACAAGGCTGTACCTCGGGATTAACACCGGGAAAAGCCTGGATGCTCCAGCAGCATCCAAAAGATCTTCCCGTGGGTTATCGCAGCTCCCGGATCCTTCCCGCGGGGAGCTCAGGGCTCCGTCAGGGTGCACACTGCTGGGAAAGTGTAAAAAACCCTGATTGGAAAGAATAAAAGCATTTACAGAACTTGTTATTGCCTGATGATGGACCGTTCCTGCCTCCACGGGACAAAGGGATCGGCTCCTYGCTGCCCTGGGAAGGCTGCAATGCCCTGGGAATTACTTGAACAAAAAGAATAAAAAAAAATAGGATTTCTGTTCATTGCTTCTATTCAGAATTGAGCTGTTTAGCCAGGTTTTTGGAGAAAGTTGAGGTGTAACTCCACCGGAGCAGGGAGAGCAGCATTCACACTCGCAGGATTTGAAGGGTTGCAAATTCCCTTCCAGAAATCAACGGAACAAAGTTCTTCCCACTGCTTGGAGAGCAGCCAGTCTGTTAAACCCTTTCTTATTTATGCAACAGGGGCAAAACTGTGATGATCTACCCAGGGTTTTACCTTAGACCACGAATGAAAAACAATATGAACAATATCTGCTCCTGTTCAAAATGCTGGGAACTCTTCCAGGAGTTTCACTAGAACTTTACCAGTGGTGTTATCARCTCGGGCTCCAGAGTTGCCTTAAARGAAAATCAGTCATTTCAAGTGTTTTATTTTTAGTTTATAAACTGGAAAATGAACCTTCTTCTAAAACTTTTATGGAAGATATCAGATTATTTATGTCTTTCTAAAATAGCAACTCTCTGTCATACAATAGAAATGTTGAAGGATTGCTGTGAGTCTCTGCTTATGACTACATCCAACCTCCAAACATGGCTGGAGAGTTATCTTGAATTTTTGAAAAAAAAAATAACTGGTAGAATAGCAAGATTCTGCAGATTGTGAACTTTTTTCGTAAATGGGTCAAACTTCTGATCACTCTTTCTTTTCTCTCTGTCTAATAATGCCATTAACTTTAGGCATCCTATTCAGGTCTCTGATTCCTATTATCTGGATGATTTAATGAAAAAAATAAAAGGGAATAATTATTGATTTTTTTTTCCTTACATAAATTGTCTTGATTTTTTTAAAAGTCATCCATAGCATTTCCTATTATTTCTAAATTGAGGATACAGGAGCACAAGTTTCATAATCATAAAACTCTAATAGCAGTAATTGTACTCCTGTTAACCCCAGCTCCAGCGAGCCCTCACAATTCCTACTTGCAAASCAAAGAGCCTGTCTTCTAATACAAAGAGCTTGAATTTTAAGTGTATTTTCTGTTACACATCCATTACTGGCAGAATTTATCCAGCAACATTTCTCTTTTTTTTACACTTGTGTAGCTCTCCGTTGCTTCTACTCCAGGAACTACCTTGAAATTAACTTGTCAAACGTTCGTCCCACTACTTAGGGAAGATTCCTCATCAGCTGAGTGGACTGATTTGTCAGGACTCTGAGGTGTTGGCTGTGAGGTGGCACTAAAAAGGCTCCGGTGAAGGCTGAGCAYGAGGGATCCTCTCAGGGGCTCCGTGTCTCGGAGGGATTGTTTGTTTTTGGGAACCAAAACTGTGTCTCAGTGCCTCACCCTCTGCACTGACCTCTTTAATTCACCTCCCTCAAAGTGCTCCATCACCACAACCCAGAGCTTTCTCAGCAAACCCCACAACACAGGGAAAATGGGAAACTGAGCCCCACAGCGCCAAATCCCAGCCACGTATGATCCTGCGTGGGAAAAGGCTGGATCCGATTCTGTCTGTGAACCTCAGCCAGGCTCTGTTTGGAACAGCTGTACTAATCAGGTGCATTAATTTCCTGGTTTTCATTAAGCACTTTGGAGCGGGGAGATGTTGTTCCTGYGCATATTTCCGAGCAGATGTTGAATAAGGGATGCGCAGTCCCTGAGTTGTGCCGTTCCCCCTCCCCGTTCTCCCAGTCCTCAYTCCCCGTTCTGCATCTCGTCCTATTATCTTGGGCCTGGCTTTGGAGTGGTTTCAGTTTTTGAAAATGGCAAGTAATTAGTCAATATGTTTTCACCATATGTATGAGGCTCAGTAAAGAGGCAACCAATGGCCTTTGTCATGGCACAGCGAGCGCTCGTTTTCTCGGCACTTCAAGTGACGCTGAGCGTGCGGCGAACGCCAGCGAATTTAATGAGCGATTCCACCAGGAAACATTTGACATCATCATTCACAGTTCAGTGCAGGTCACAAATCGGGGCTGAGGCCTCTCTGAAGGTCACCTCTGCCTGTGCTGTTCACACCAGAGCTGCCCCTCTGCTGCCCTGGGCAAAGGGGGATCAATTGTGGTGACTCCGAGTGGTCCCGTTTTTTATCTTCTTGGCACAGATGCTCTTACAGCAAGGGAGAATTCTTCAAATCCATTTTCCCTTCCAGACTGGCTTTTTACTTACCCCGAGCAAGTTATTGCATATTTCCCAGATAGAAATTTTTTTGCTGTAAGGCTTTCTCTCTTGCTGACTGTTAACAATATTTAAAAAGGTCAGAATCTGATCTTAACACTGCTGATATGAAGTGACATTTGCCCAAATTTTGCCATCTCCTGAGCAAAAATATGTCCAGAGTTTTCCAGAGAGACATGGGATAGACAGCAGCCTTGCCTGGCTGTTTTCCCCTCTTGGGAATACTGAATCTCAGTTATCTGGGGAACAGGTTTCTGCATTCCCCACTGGCTTTCTTCAGATTTACAGATAAAACATTTGAGCTCAGCCTCAGTTCAGTGAGTTACGGGTTTGTGTTTTTTTAACATTTTGGGATATTTACAACAAATAATTTTCAGTAAGAATGATGACATTTTATTTTACTGCAGCCATGATTTAAATTTATGTGGCATTGCTATTGAAGTCAATAGGACTTTTTCCTGAGTATGTTTTGCAGGGTACAGTATCATTAAAATATGACAGTTAATAGTCTTGTTTATGTTATTATATTTAATGAATAAATATATCAGTCTGAACATCAGACTCAGCTTTGTTTATACTCTTTAATTGTAGTCTTATCTCCCCTAGAAGCATGTTATATCTTTAATTTTATAATTATCCACTTTATTCATGTGTGACACTCCAGAACTGCTGCTTATATCCTAAGAGACATCCAAATACAAACAGATGGAGACAGGCAACAGGGGGAAATTCAGCTCTGGGTCTGGATCCAGCTCCACCTTTTCAGAACACTCCACAACCTCAGCTCCAAGGTCTTGGTTTGGGCTGGTGGATAAAGGAACCAGAATGACTCTGATTTATCCAGCACCTCCAAACATGAACTTTCACAGGGGTTTTACACAATCCTTCAGCACCAAAATGTTCTCTGTCTTTGAGCTTTAGAGACAAAAAGAGCACTGCTCACATGGCGCTTTGGGAAGTTTGTCAAAATGGAATTCAAGATCATCTCCTCACTCATAGGTTGCATCCAATCCCAAAATCTCTTTGGGATCTTTTGACATGAGAGGGTTGCAAAAAGCCAGACTGAATAAAGGTCTGATACTTCCACTGTAAAATTGGGTTATAATTATTTGTGATTATAATTATATAGTGAGAAGAAACCCCAGGGTGTTCCATGTGCACATGGGAATGGTTTTCCCAGGATTCTGCATGTTGTCCCTTCAAACCTTCCTCCTTGTCTGKGATGTAACACAGCAGATATTTACTGAGGTAATGCTCCCCTTTGGCTCCAGCAGCCAGAGCAGGAGCAGGGAGGAGAGGGGGACACACAGAGCCAGAAAATGCTGCTGGGATGGCAAGAGAGCAGCTGGCAAGACGAGACAAGTGCAGCCAGGTAACAATAAAAAAAAAAAAACACAGAAAAAAGGTAAAATTTCTCCAKCTATGAAAGCATTTTTAGGTTGTATTTTTCCCTCTTCCCAATCAGTTTATCTGGATGCTGGGTAACATTTTAACCTCTTAGATTTGGAAAACCTCCCTCACCTATTTTGTGTTTGAACAGAACTTCCAGAACTGCCCTCCCAAAAGTCACCTCTAAGGCAGCCGAGTAAGGAAGGGAAAATCTGCTTAGAGACTGACACAAAGTCAATACTTCTCCCAGTTAGCACTTGAAGAGGAAAATATCATAATATTTAAACCAGTTTTGAAAACTTTCCATGAAAATAGGGGAAGGGAAAAAAAAAACCCAAAACATAAAACACTAGTTGCATACAGAGAGAGGCCAAAGAGAGTTCAGTTACCATAGAGATTATTACTGGCAATTGGTACTCAGCAGCAGATTGGGATCTGTTACAATATTTTTATTAATATTTTCTCTTAATTGGTTATTTATATATTTTGGATCCATCTCTGTGCCGGGCCCAGATTTTTCTCTTTACCTGTCACTCTTGCTGACATGAAGCAGCAGTGCCTGTGCCAGAGAGGAGGCATTTCCTCGCTTTGTAAACACGTCAGGGGTCACAGAAAGCACCAGAGGACAAGAACCTGTGCTGGCTTTGGGCTGCCAGAGGAGGGAGAAGCACCAGGAGCATCTCAGAGCTGTCCTCAGCAGCTTTTTCTGGGGCAAAAAGGGCTTTTATTGCCCCCCAGGCTGGATGATTGTGCAGCAGAGAGGATGCAGGTCACGTTCTCCCCTTCCCATTTTCCATGGATGTGCAAACCTCCCCATTTAACCACGCACATTGCAGTGCTTCAGCCGGGTATTTAGGAATTATCCCACTGTAAACTTTTCCCTCTCCTCTCTGTTTATGAAATATCCCACTCTAAACCTTTCCCTCTGCTCTCTGTCTCCCTTTCCTGAGGATCCATCCTGTGTTTTCAGTGTGGTGCAGCAGCTGGTGACACCCAGAAGTCACTCAGGGGCAGTGCTGAGGGACTTTTTTTAATCAGCCAGCTTCTAAAAACTCCAATCTTTATTTCTTTACATTTTAATTCCGGTATATACCCGATGTTGAATGCATTTGAAAGTGCTGCTGGGTTGTTTTTGGTTTTGTTTTTTTTTCCTGCCACACCAATTGCTTTAGGGAGGGATTTTTTTCAGGATATCTGAGATCAGGCAGACCCAGCTGAACTTTCATCCCTCTCCCCTCTCATCCCAACCTGTGCAGTGCAAGGGGACAGTGGGGGCCACAGAAATGTGGGGACTCTGCTGCTGGAGAGCTCTCAGCTGCACAGCGTGAACAAAATATATTTAAAAAAACACAGAGAGGGAGAAACGTGGTTTTTTTTTTTCATCTCTAATCTCCTTTAGTTATCATGATCTCAAGGGTTATTTGTAATGATAGTAGGCACTGCATTTCAGATGGAAATGTGATTTTCCAAGCTGACGGTGTCACTTTAAGTAAACAAAGTTAATTCTGCTTCCTGCTATGCAAGGCCTAATCTCATTACCCAAACCACAAGTAGCATAACAGAAAATATTCCCATCTGTCAAAAGAACTTAAAATAAAGGTGGAAATTGTTTTTATGTTTTGTCCCTCTTCTTTCCCCCAGATCCCTCGCTGGATGTTAATTATCACATCAGATCTATTTAAACCTGTCCAGATTCCCCGTCTGGGCTTTTTTTTTCTATTTGATATCTGCGGAATAATGGGTTTGGTGTATTTTAGAGTTAAAGCATCCCCAGGGCAGGGCAGGGCAGGGCAGGGCAGTCCTGAAAGCGCTGGGGGGATCCTGAGCAGGGTGAGTGCCCTCAATGCCTTGTCCCTTGCAGGTGTAAATCCAGCAGGGATTTATCTCGGTGTAAATTCTGGATTATTTCCCGGGAAGAGAAGGAGGGGATGGGTGCTGCCGCCTCCAGCGGGATCCATGCCATCCCCTGGAGTGAACCCTGACATTCCCGGGGCTCATTCTGAAATCAAAACCATCCAAACACTCTGTCCAGGCATTCTCAAACCGGCAGCCACCGATCATAAGCAGTTCATTCACAAAACTCTCCAACAACCGTGTTTTTCAGCCTCCTCTTGTTTGAAATGACCTTTATGCGATGATAACGTCTGCCTTGCTGYGCTTTAATTGCTTAATTAGCCAAGCAGTTCCCTATTAGACAAACAGGTTTTCTAAAAGTGTATTTTTTTTTCTTGCAAGGCTGATGTTTTCTTTCGTTTTAAGCTCATCAGCAGTATTTTTAAAAAGTTTAAAAAGACAATTTCGAGTGGTTCTAGGGTGTTAGTTTATTTATGTATTAGCCATTTGAAGGCTTTGTTTTCCACTCTCTTCCTGAGAGGTATTTACAGAAGGAATCGCTCCCATTAGGAATTTCTCTGCSTTTCACTGCCGTGCTTACATAGCCCTTTATAAAAAACGCTGATTTTCTGCTGCTCAAAGAAAAGAAAAAGAAAGATTGCGGGTGTGATTGGGAATTTATTTATCCTGGGCAGGTTCTTAGGGCTGAGCCTCATGTCCTGCACCTCTTTCCATGTAAAGAACAGTTTGTGTCCTCACAGGGAATCCCGATAAATCTTACTCTGAGCTCTGACTGTCGTGATTTCTGTTTTAAATGAGACTTTGGATCAGTTTTCACCTATTTTTTGTTGTTTCTTTTAAGACGGAGCCGATCAATCTGTTCGTGTTGAGTTGCTCCTGTGATTGTTGATCGTTTTAAAGAAGTCAAATTGACTCTTTACTGTGAAAAGCCATGAGGATTTTGCCCGAGGTTGGATTTTTGGGGTGGTGTTTTTACACYGATGTGCTGTGCTGAAAGCAGGAGGTTCCCGAGGTGATTTGTGTTGATCAAAGTTCCACCAAAACAGCATTTCCAAAGTGAGCTTTGGGGCTGGGGTGGCACCTTTGTGCAAAGCCTTTCCCCGAGCCATCCAGCAGGAGAAGGAACATTTAGGATTATTTAGGATATTTAGRATTATTTAGGATATTWAGGATAATTTAGGATACYCCAGCCCTGAGAGRCAGCCCCAGACTTTTCCCCCCAGAAACAAGAATCCCCTTTCTCTGCGCTTTCTAAAATATTGCCTCGCTGAAAACAATCTCACCCTAAAAAGCAAAAAGATGACTGATAAATGACTGTGATAGGACAAAAATTGACCAGAAATGACTCATTTTCAGAACTTTGGAAGTATTTAAGAATTTGCTTTCACTTATTTCAACCTCAGTGTTTTTCAGGCTGTTCCACTCAGATTATTCACCTTTTTGTTAATAAAATCTCTGAGCATGGCAGGAGTTAATTGCAGGTGGTGATGAGATTCTTTTTGGGGAGTTGGGTGTGGTATTTTTTTGGGCAGGTTTGGCTGCTCAGGCTCCAAGGCAGCCAGGGCCAGGTGTCTACATTGGCAAGGCCCTGCACCATCCATGGGGAGAGCAGGGTTTATGGGTTTATGGGTTTAGGGTTTAGGGTTTATGGGTTTATGGGGCTGGCTGCCGTCCCACTGGGTCACACCTACCCCTGAGGGAATCACTGCAATCCTGAGCCTGCTGATGGGCACAATTCCCGTGATCTCCTACCTAATTGTTTGCAATATTGGKGTTTTTCAAAAGCTCTGTCRTTTAAAAATAAGGGAAGAAGCAGGAGAATATTTTTGGGTTGCATGTGGCCAAAAAAAGTACTTGCAAACAGCAAAAATTGATGTTTCCCTAACAAAGGCCAGAAACACTTAGAAATGATCTACGCCTGATATATTTGTTGTGCCCTAAGGTCATAGAGAGATTTTTTTTCTCCCAAGAAAAAAATGGGTAAAACTTGCAGTTTTGAAAATATGTATTTTGCTGTAGGGCATTTTCAAAGGCTTTTTTTATTGTGTCTACAACCACTGGTTCACTTCTACTCTTCAATTCCCATATATTTTTCATGCTGTCTATTTTAATAAGTTTTGGGTCAAGCCATTGTTCCCCGTTAATAGTTTTTCACAAATGGCATTGCTCAGATCATTTTTGGAACCTCTCAGAAATGACACCCTGGGATTTTTTGAGGTGCAATCCAAGGGATGGGCAGAGTAAAGTCCTTTCTTATGGTTCACAGTTTTTCTTTTTTCCCCCTAATTCCACTCCAAGCCTCGGCCACGTGGCTGCACCACCCCAGCTCCTTGTGAGAAAAAGCTCAGGAATGAGATAAAAGAGCTGCAAAGCGGAGCTAAAGGAGCCAAAATCTCTGGATTCTGTTTCTGCCCACGCTGTTGAGGCAAATAACTATAAATGAGAGAGAGGTGCATCTGCAAACACACACAAAGGCACATGCCACGTGTGGGAGGGAGCAGAAACGGGGCTGCATTGCCAGAAGGGAGCATTGGCTGCAACAGGTCTCCAGAAAAGTTTTTTTTTTATCATAGCTGTAGAAAAGGAGGGCCCTGCATGATGCTCAACATGTGGTCAGGGTCTATGGAGTTTATTGAAAATGTTCATTTCCTTAAAATTAAGCACTCTGGTTTCCTTTGTCAAATCCTGACCTTCCTTTGGCAATTTATAGCTCAAAAATTACTTTTTTTTTCCTAAATGGAAGCGGAGCCTCTGCAGGCAGCTGGGGCTGAGCCTGGCCTGAGCAAAGCTTTGCTAAGGCAGTGTTTTGCCTTTATTCTTCTTTGTCTCCCTTTGTCCTTAGATCCTGAACCAGATGTAAAAGTTCATACTCAATTCAGGCAACCTTTGTCATAAATTAATTTCTGAGAAAAGTTGTGTTACAAAGAAACTCGGTCTGTGCAGCACATGAGCATTGTTGGGTTGTGTCCTCATGATCAACAATCATTTGGATGCTTAAACCAAAGGGGAAACATTTTTCTATGTCATAAGGAATGTTTCTGAGGCCATAACATCCAATTAAGGCAAATTTACAGTGGTGACAGAATTGGTTTGATTGGTTCTGTGATCTGCCAAAATTCCCATTAAAGGGAAGAGAGAGGCCCAAGGAGTGGAGTTGAAAATCAACCAGAATTTCTTCTTTTGCTGCTGCTCTCTATAGCTTCAGCCCTGAAATTCATTCCTGGGGACAAGAACAGAGATTAGGTCAAAAGAGTTTTTCACTCTCAAGCCCACATTCCCTCCCTCCTCTCAGGTTTGAATTTTCTGCCTGTATAAAGGGGGTGATAAATTATTGTAACAGTTCCYATTGCAGTGGGAACCAAAGGGAACATCCATTCTGCTGGGTGCTTTACATACACACATTAAGAAATCATCTCTGCACAAGATGTCCATACAATTTTATTTCTCTCTGCAGTTTCTTTTTTCTTTTTTTCYGAGGACTATCTGGTTTATGGTTGCATTTTGCAAACTGTTACCTCGTTGAGCAGTTTAGCCTAAGCGTGGCTCAAAGACAGCYTCTTTTTTTTTTTATAACTCAATCTTCTCAAGGCTGCTATAAATGCAAATAGTGAGGAGATGCCCCGATGTTAAGATGCTGATATTCACATAGTATGGGTAGTGCCAGTGTAATATGTGTGAAATAACTTCAGCACAGACCATTTTGTAAGCTCTCTGCAGAAGGGAAAGTTTCCCTGCCTATAAATGTGTAAACTCCATGAAAAATGGAGACACTTAAAAGAAAAAAAAGAACAAAACTAATTACAGTTGCAGTTGCTGCAGTTTTGTTCCTTCTTTAGCTGAACAAAGGAACCCAAGTGARGTTTGTCTGACTCTGCCTCCTGCAATCCAAAACCAGGGCAGATTTTCCTGGGCTCTGCTGCTGCCCCTGTTGGCAAATACTGAGTTTAGTTTTAAACTGTGATTAAAGCCTTGCTGAGGATGAGGGCCTGATCCTTTCATGTGTCCTTTTGCCATGGAGGAGCCTCTGTGACCTCAGAGGGTTCACCCTGACTAGAAGTGAGCAGGACTGGGACATATGGCACCAAATCAAAAGATCTGGGAGATCTCTCCATAAAACAAACACACCTTTTGAAGTTGTTTGGCTGTTTGCAGAGCAAAGCAAGAACTTCAGAGTTTACTTTGACTACTGGGCCAAAAGGAATCCTTTTTTTCATTCTTTTCCCTGCCCTTCCACCCTGTTTGCCTTCTTCTTTTTCCTATTTGACTTTTCTGGTAAAAGTATTCCTTAAACTCAGTAAAACCTTTTGTCAGCACAATAATTTTGGTTGGGAGTGCCATTTTTTTTATAGCACTTCTATATTGGTACAACCTTCAGCACAGGTTSAGCTGTACTAAACCAAAAAGTGATTTTGCTGATAGAGCTTATTTCATTCGGGGAATTAGCAAAAACTTAACTGCTAAAACCACTCTTTTGGCAGCACAAGCTGCATCTGTATCAATGSGATTTGGTGGTGTAGCAGCAAAATGTGGGGTTGGCCAATGATTTAACCCTCCAGAGTGAAACTCTGMTGTTGAAATGTGCTTGCTTTGAACTGCTGTGGCCTCCATGTGCTGGAGGAAGGCTGTTTGTAGCGTTGGAAATTCGCAGGATTGAAACAAGCCTTAGAGTGATTAAATTCAACTCCCCAAACATAACTTAGGCAGCTCCCCAGCTTGATTTATGGCACTTGATCTCATCTGGTAAAAAAGTCGAGTTGTGCTAAATGGAACTGGGACTGTGACTCTCTTCCCCTTCCTTTGATGGGAATGTCATCATGGAGATCTTATTCTRAGCTGCCTCAACTTCCCCATGTGTGAAACCAATCTCCCACTSTCTGTCTCGGTGCTGTGGAGGTTCAGGAACTTGGCTCGAGGGCATTTGGAGGTTTTGGGGTTGTCACACCAGTTCGAGGGCTCACTGGYCAGTCTGGACTCGTGAAACTGCAGCACCACTCACTGGTTTTACTGGAGAAATCCCAGCAAATGCAGGCAGCGTTGTTTATCTGGTGCTGTCATCATAACTATTTCCTGCGAGCTGGAGAGATGTGCTCCTTCCTTACCCTGCCTGCTGGAGCCCAAAGGATCAAAGATAAGGATTATAATGGTTATGTTCAAGCAGAGGAGTTGTTGATTGGGATTTATCCTTTTAAATATGTGTAAGTCATACAAAGCTTTGCAGTCAGAAATATTGACTTCATTGATCCAYGCCAAGAGCAGGAGAAACCCATGTGGGCTGAAGTGGAAAGGCTGTGCAAGATGCTTATAATAAAGATGTTATCTGGTAAATAAGATATTGCTTTATTCCTGAGCGAGGAAAATTAGAAATCCAGGCTTTAAGTACACTGGTCAGGTCATGCTGAGTTAACTGTGGGGACATTAGCCTTCCATGATCAATATTCAATATTAGGGCCTTGCATTCTGGTCAAGTGAGATGCTTACACAGGGCCTGGTTCTACATTGTTTATGGGTTTTGAAAGGAGAACATCTGAATGAATCAACTCCAGGAACATAATGGACTATAAATGCAGAGAAGATCAGCTTCATCACTTAGGATGAAGGGAGCGTGGTGAAGGTCAAGATATTGCCTTTGGAAAAGCTCAGATCCCTTGTCTGGTTGGCTGAGATGGCAGAGGCTGACAGGGAGGTGAGTGGGGTGAAAGGTGTCCTGTGTGACAGGAGAGGGGCTGTCAGAGCAGGGCAGGGCCACCCTGAGGGTCTGGGCAGGCTCTGGGTGCAGCAGTTTGTGTGAACAAACACAGAAACACCAAAAATCCTCCAGGAACGGGGGAAGCGCTGCTGTGGCTGCAGCTCCTGAGGGATGCAGGGACTGGGGATGGCAGGGCTGGCATTGGGAGAGGGATGTTCTGGGGTCTGGTCTTTGACCCCAAAATGTGGGGAGCTGTACCAGCTTGTCTGGCTGCAAATGAAGCAGGGGATGGAGGGAATGTCTCCCAAATATATGTATATTATATATATATATATATATATATATATATATAAAGCAGTCTCCTGCTGCTGTGGAGGGTCGGGAAGGGATCGGAGCCCACCCGTTCTGCCCACCCCATGTAGGAAAACACCCACCCCATCCACATTGGAGAATGTTCCTCATCTCCAAAGCCCCAAACTCTCGTGTTCCCCTCTCCATCCCCTTACTGAACCCTTCCAGAGGATCCCCATGGGCAGAGCATGGGGGGATCCCTCACCCCACGGAGAAAAATCCGCTCGGGAGAATCCTCCAGGGGACAATTGAGCACTATCAAACAGTGCTGCAGGAATCCTGGGCTGTCTGCTGCAGATATTGAGCCCTCATTGCAGTAATTGTCACGGTGACAGAGCTGGGAACACTTGCTGTAATTAGGACAGTTGTTTTGTCATGTGTAACGATCTGAAGAGAAGCAAGGAAAGAGGCGAACGAGCACTAATCTGCTCCGGTGTAGCGAAGGGGAACCGTGCACACACCAAATACAGCCGAGAGATTGGAAATTCAGATGAGCAGGCGTTGTGAGAAGGTGAGGAAATAAATGGTAAAACAATACGTCTATTCAGGGAAATTTATGCTCTCTTGGGTGTCTGTATCTGGAATAGCGAGTGCAGATGTTTTGCTGTAGAGAATTTTCTCTTTTTTTTTTGAAGGTGATATCTCACAAAAATCCTCAACCAAGCCCATGTGTGTAGATAGGCATACAAATATGTGGTGATATTTGTTGATTTAAACATATTTAAGGAAGTTTCTAGAGGTGGAATGTCTGTTCCTCCAGTTGCTGCTCCAGCAGTTGGAGAACATTCAGTTCAACAAAACCGAGCAAATGTATGGAACATGTATCACTCAAACTATTTTAATTTCTCATAAATAACCACTCCAGCCTCCTACTTTTTTCCTTCCTTCTATTTTTTTCTTTTTAATGCAGACTTCTATTAAAAACAAGCCCTCTCTTTTTATGTTGTGCTCCAAATTAYCTTTTATTCTGATTCAGAGTCTGGAATGGCTGCTCTGGTTGGGTTTTAGCCCATGACAAACATTTCTGTGGCTCCGAAGCTCTTGGGAAATGGCCACAATTTGGGATTTGTAAAASCTAGAGCTGTAGGGTATCAAATAGCTCTTGGGCATTAGGGGGATAAATATAAAAATGAGGGTCTACTGTAGATTTCTAGAAAATTAGGATCATTATGGACCAGTCAGCTCTTAGTCAGATAAAATGCCTYGCCCTCAATGCCTGCTCAGGAAAAATTCCTCTGTCAATCACAAATTACCTGTAGATTACCAAAATGCTGCTGAGGAGTTCAGGGGGATCAATTAATTTGGTAAYTAAGACCCCCATCTCTGCAGATTTYKATTTCTGTGTGGGYAACTCTTGGGTAACTGCAGMCTCTTCAGGCAGGAATTGCCCTGGAGAGACATTCGTAGAAATTTTCCAATTGAAAATTTCCCATGTAAAGCATTTTTTCAATGAGAAATTGGATTTTCAACTCTTTTTTTTCCGGTTTCCACAAAAATTTTTTGACATTTTATTTCACAGCTGGAAGGATCTTGAGGCAAATAACACTTGCCATTTAGTGTTCTTTTTTAGTGTTAAGCTAAATTTAGTGTTCATATTTGCAGTTATTTTTTTAGCTTTACAGTTTTKGGTGAAATCTTTCCTTCACTACGGAGGCAGATCAGAGTTTTCCCATCTCCTTCAGCAGGACCAAGATTTCACTTTTGATGTTTTACTACAGGAAATCATTCTTGTAAAGACCTTAAATGTCCTTTAGAGCTTATCAACCTCTAACCTGTGTTTTAAAAAGGTTACAGGGAACAGCAGACCACTTAGTCTGATCCTGAGTCCAAGTAAAACATCGTGATTAACCCCAAACCTTATTAACAAAGAATTAGAGGRTAAAATACAATTAAAGACAACCAGCAGGGAGGAATATAAATCTTGTCATACAAACATTCTGTCTTCCTGACAGGATCCCATTTTTTCTCCAGAAAGGGAACTGGGGCAGTGCAGTTCCTGGATTTCTCCAGGGCATTTGAGGCAGTCCAGCTGCTGTCTTGCCTCGTTAGGTGTTGGAACATTGTTGGGGTTTGAAATCCTGRCTCATCCGTGGATCCCTGGGTGTAYTGTTCATATCAATCCAGTRTTTGTGACACTGATCCAAGCAAAGGTGTCAAAAAGAGCTGGTGAGGGCCTCAAGGTGACCTGGGGCTTGGTGGAGCAGTGAAAAACCAGGACAAAAGGCAGGAAAAATGGGAATTTACAGGTTAAACAGCTTCAGCCCAACAGAATTCATTCAAAATAAAGCAAATCCTGTGGGAGCAGAGCCTGTGGATTCTCACTGTGGGTCCAAATGCTCCAAGTGGATGGAGAGAGGGGCAGGCACCTCCACTGACTCCAGAGTGCAATGATTCTGTAGAAAGCAAATTAACAATAAATGAACGAATCAAACAAATAAATCAAATAAACCAGGAGCAGATTTCCTTCTTATCTGAAGCTTTAATGGGAGATGTCCACGTTCCAGGACTCTGTGAGGACATTCAAAAACAAAGTTTGAGGAGGGCACAGAAAGGATCTGAAGGTTGGAAATGCACCTTCTGCTGTGCAGCTGAAAGGACCTGACACATTCAGCTTCCCAGGAGCTCTCAGGGATGCTGAGTGATGCTCTGAGTGATGCTCTGAGTGATGCTCTGAGTGCTGTGTGGGCCTCTCTCAGTGAGAGGCGGCTCCTTGGGCTCACTGAGAAGGCGTTTTTAGCTGGATATTTATGTTGACCAAATTTAGCAGTAAAATAATAACATTATATTAAAATGAGGCACAGTTCCTGCTTGTGAAGGTGATGGAAGCTCGCAGCAGTTTCTCAAGTGCACTCCTGAGTGCTTTCTGTTCTTCAGAACAGGATTAACTGCCCTTTGGAAGCAGAGATATAAAATCAAGCTGGATTATAGGGAAATTTTATGGCAAAGACAGTTTAGACCTGGGATTTGTGTGTACTTCACGTGTGTRCATGTCAGAAGGAACATTTGAAAATTATTTTAATTTATGTGGCCCTTTTTTTACAAAAAAAAAAAAAAAAAGGCCCTTTTTTTACAAAAAAAAAAAAAAAAA
>NW_026623701.1:159381-163595 GCF_030028575.1 Malurus melanocephalus
CAGCTCCAGGTCACCCCTGAGCTCCAGCTGGCATTCCCTGGGTGTTTTGGCACCGTGCAGCAGCTGCAGGTGCATCCCGTGCAGGGCTCCAGCAATCAGCAACCCAGCTCTTATTAGGGAGCAGAGGATTTTCCTTAAACTCTGATTAACCAATTATGTTTGTCCTGATTGAAATTCCTCTGCCATCTCYCTCACCACAGGGCAGAGCAGTTGACTGAATTTAAAGAGGACTGCCACAGTTGTGTAAATGAATGAGATGTTTTCTTAAAATAACTGTTTATACATGTAAATGTGTCTCTCCCTGGATCCTGGAAAGCCTTCCCAGCTCTCCTCTAACTCATGCAGTGGCATTTCTGTGTGTCACTGTCACACAGAGCCAGATTGTGCAATCCAAGGAGCAGRGGGCACATCTCCCTTCCCTTTCTGCAGTGCCATGGGTGCTGCAAGGCTGAGGACAGGGAAACAACAAACTAAAGAGGCTTCTCCCTAATGGAAACTAAATTTGAGGCTAACTAATAGTAAGGAGAATTCTATTTCTCCTTAATAGAAACTAAATACCTCGAAACTCTGTTTGTTTTGAGGTAGCCCAGTGGGTATTTATCTGAAATTGGGGGTAGAAAATTGGTTCTTGTTTTCCTTTTTACAAGTACATTTTCAGTCCAAACAAATAATAACRTCATGCAGTAATATTCCTGGAAATTCCTGGTGCTCGGTTGTTGTTTGGCATTATGGGTTCAATGTAGTTTTGGAGGAAAAATGTCCTGGTTGTTAACATCATAATGGAATAAAAACCTGTAATACCAAACAAAACATTAAATTCAGGACATTTCCTGTACACTTTCAAATGGCAAAAACAAATTTTCATTGATTTTTTTTCCCCAGATATTGAACAAATAAAGGGAAAATTCTAGTAGCTACAATTAAATCTTCCAAGTTAATTTCTGAGTTACCTGGAAGAGACATGAACATTTGCAAATGTTCATTGGTGAATTGTTCATGTAACAAAACAGCTCCTAAAAGGGGCTCATGTCCATACCTTTCACTTCTCTCTTTTCAGTATAAAAGTTTTTTCCATTTTGCCTGGCTTTTAAACTTATTTTTCCCAGGCTGGAATGGAGGAAATGATGGTGTACAAAGCAAATTCTGCTGCCTGGTTAAAGCCTCTGAGTGAGGCCCCTGTGGACATATTTATATTTAATATTTTGCCTTTCATGGAGATCATTAGCTGGACAAAATGGCCCAAATCCTCCTTGCAAAAACTATCCATGAACATCCATCCTTCACCAGGATAGGAGGCAGGTTTGGTTTAATTCTCTATTTTCAACAGAAAGCAACTTTGATTCCAGCATGCATTAAAGGTACAAAGCTAATTTTTTGAGGGTTCATGGACGAAACTTATTTTAGCTTTATATTTTTCCTCCCATTGCGAGGGAAAGTAGAAATAAATGAGCTTGATTCACCATTCAATTATGTTAATTTATAGGCCTGTAACCCCAGCAGTCGTGCTGACATATAAATGATGAAGCAGAGCATATGATCAGATCCCTGGTGCTACAAAAGGAGTGTTAAGCCAAGGGTGAGTAAAGATTTTGGAGCCCAGGAGTGTCCAGATGGGAAATGCAGTTTGCCCACAGACCCCAGAAAATGTTCTGTCAAGGTTCTTAATGATGATGTTTTTTGGATTTAGCACTGAATTCCCATTTGGAAGAAAAGTTTGTAGGTGTTTAAAAAACCAACAAACAAAAAAAATTGCACTCTAAGCTAAAGCTCTACATTTAATTTTAGGCCAAACAAGACAATTCTTAGAAATCCAGGTGGATTCTGTTTCTTTTTCATTGTCCAAAGTTTAACTTTTTTCCTTATTGAGCCAGATGCTGAYGATGGTGGTTTTTACACTGAATGAGAAGTGCTCAGCTCTGCTCAGATCCCGTTATCCCAGAACCCCCACCCTTGTCCTGGATGATTAAATGTCGAGGCAGACACATGGAGGAACATCAGGGTGCTGTTACTGGTGCTTGTGTTAGGGCAGACTCGATTTTCTGTCTGTGCCATGACTTTTTACAGCATTCCTGATAAATCTGTAGGTTTTTTTTGGAAGGCAGGGTCAAGAGAGCAGCTGGAGCACAATTCAGGGAGCTGTGCAAGCAGAGGCTCCTCTGCACACACCCCTGTCCTCACCTGATGATGGCACAGATTCAGCACCTCAGAGTGCTGAAATATTCCCTGCTGAAATATTGCCAGCCTTTTCCCCGCTGAAATCTCAAACCTGGCTTCAGGTGCCTGAGCAAGGCTGGGCAAATGTCCCCAAATGTCCCCTGTGCTGTGTCCTGGAGCCTCCCAGGTCACCCCCAGCCCTGAACTCCTGAGCAGAGCAGCATCTCCAAGCCTGTTTGCTCTGGGATCTGAGCTGTGCTTCCAAATGATAAAAATCTCTTTTGAGTGGCTCCAGTGCAAACAGAGATTTCAGAGAGCTGCAAGGCCAGCCAAGTGTGCTGARGAGGCTCTGGCTCCTGCTCACTCGCTGGCATTTTTCGCCTCTGTTGGAACTGTTATGTTAAAATGAGTCCTGGGGGCATTGGAAGCTCCAGAGTGTCTTTGGGGAGGAGATCTGGCAACTCCCAATTCTCCGGGAGSATTTACAAAAGTTATAATAAACCAAAGGAAAGCTCATTAAAAACACGCTGAATTTTTCTATTTGTTCCCTGTTACGCTTCTCTGAGTCCTCTGATGCTTTAAATACCAGCAGCCAGCCAAAATTTGGAGTCAGGGTGAAAACCAAGAGCCCAGGGCCTGGTCAGGTGTGGAGATGTTTGGGTACAATGTGGGATGGCTCTGCAGGAGCTCAGGTGGGCACCTCTGTACCCATAAATGTGAGGGTTTGCCTGTCCCTGAGCCACGCTGTGGGCATGGAATCCTTTCACAGGTGAAATTCCTGTCTCAGCTCACATTGTGAACAGGATTTGGGGCAGTGCAGCGTGGCAGGCTCAGGGTGCTGCTCTGCACCTCCAAATATCGTGACAGTGGGATTTCCARCACGTCTTATAATTAACAAAAGGAAAGGTGGAGGTGTCACAAAGTCAGTTTGTACTTTTAAAGTGAGAGGGGTTTATCGTATCCAGAGGGGTTTAAAGCTGAGTTTTTGGGGCTGAGGCACAGTTTGTAGGATTTCTTCCTGCTGGGCAGCCCCTGTTTTGTCSCTGTTGGCACCCATGGGAGCACAGGGACAGGAACTTCTGATCTTAAACAACTGTCTGGGCACTGGAGAGCTCTGCAGGCCACTGCCCCTTCCTTCCTTACAGAGCTCTTTGCAAATTATTTTTYTATCGTATTTTCACATCCTATTTCTATCCTTGTTTAGGCCAGGAAACCCAAGTGAGGTGATCTTTAGAAATCTTGGCTGTCTGCAGCTCTCCCCCAGCCCTGGGCCCCTGGGGAGCGCAGGAGGATCCAACCAAGCCCCCAGAAGTTGGCTGTTTTCTCATGTTTTAGAAAGTGTGTAATTTCTCTTAATTCTCCGTGAACCTGACATCTGATAGGACATCTAATAAAGCCCATAAGTAGTGTTTTATGAAGCTACACTTGCCTCCTAAGCTCACCAGGGATCATTTTTCCCTTTGAAMAACAGCTCATCATTAGGAATCAAAGATGTTTGATATACAAAATAATTTCCCAAATTAGGGTTTGTCAAACGTAGGTTTGCAAATCTCTGCTTTTTTTTTTAATTTTTTTTTTCCTCCCTTTCCCTTGCTCTCCTCTCTAGGTTGATTATATCTTGGAACTAGAGGCAAAATAAAATTCTTGCATCCTTTCCCCTCCTTCCATCCCTCCCYGTGCCTCTCCTTATCTCACCCCCTCTTCTCTGCCGTGCTCAGCCCCACCTGAGYGGTRCCTGYGGGGTTTCAGAGGGGWTGGAGACCAGGAGARGGGATGGAGCCARGAGAGGGGGATGGAGCCAGGATGGAGTCAGAAGAGAAGATGGAGCCCAGGAAAGTGGGATGGAGCAGGGAGAGAGGATGGAGCTCAGGAGAGAGGAATGGACTATAATGGGGCCAGGAGAGGGTATGGAGCTTAGGAGAGGGGGATAGAGCCAGGAGAGGGGGATGGAGCCAGGATGGAGCCCTGGAGAGGGGATGGAGCCTGATGGAGCCAGGAGAGGAGATGGAGCCAGGAGAGAGGGATGGAGAGGGAGATGGAGCCAGGATGGAGCCTGGGAG
>NW_026623701.1:164102-191694 GCF_030028575.1 Malurus melanocephalus
CAGGAGAGGGGATGGAGCCAGGAGAGGGGGATGCCACCGGCTCTCCCTCCCCTCCCTCCCTCCCGGAGTGCCAGCAAACAGTTAACGGTTTAATACTTTACAAAAAAGTCAAGACAGACTTGTGATTCTTGATGTTAATGAAGGTGTCACACATTGTCTAGAGAAAGTTGTGCCTGGCAATCTTCCTTTTTTCGGATGCCTACACCACTGACATTTCATCTCGCATTCAAAGAGCACTACCTTAATGAAATGCATAATTAACATATTCTAATTGTGCTGAGCGCTGTGATGATTTTGACAGAACTCACTTTCCATGTCTAATTTGATGCTAATTTAATCTGTTCCTCTCCCGCTGACATGACCTTTCTTGATTGAGTTTCACTGAGGAAATTTTTTGATGGATTGATTTATCAGCATTGCGGAGACAACAAAGGCTCAGGGTGCACGGCAGAGCCGGGGTGGGAACGGCCCCCGACGCCTGCACACCCTGAACTCTCCAGCTCCAGTGTCCTCTTTCCAGAGCTGCCTGTCTGATCTACTGATGGAATTCGAGAAATGTGACATCTGTGTGTGGGTTTGATCTCGGGGATAAATACAGTAAATATCTCATTGTGCTCCTGCAAAGGAAACTTGTCCCGTTTGCTGCTGCTGCAGGAGCAGSGCAGCGCCAGCCAGGGCAGGTTTAATTTTAATTATCCTGGCAATTATTGACCATCACCAAAATGAAAAGTGCGGTGATATGGGGCTGTAAGATGTGCCACARAATGTAATCTGCTTTTGGGAGGTTCCTTCAYCCAACTTTGTGTGAGGTTCCTGTGGCTGTGTGCGTTTAACAGCGGTGGCACCACACACACGGATATGCACACACGGTATCTGTGCAGGTATAGATACATCATTTATGGCTGTGTCTATATGATTATACCCTCATTCAAACACTGGGGAGGAGGTTTCATAATCCTCCCAGYGCTGGGAARTRTTTTAGCTGMATCTCCCAGCTCAGGAGGGGAGTGYGTGCCTGTGGRAACACACAGCTGGGAGGAAATCTCAGKGGGAAAMGGCGAATTTTTGGATTTCTTCACARAAGAGGGAATTTAGGAAGAAATCCTCCCCTGTGAGGGTGTAAGGCCCTGGCACAGGGTGCCCAGAGCAGCTGTTGTCCAAGGCCAGGCTGGACATTGGGGTTTGGAGCACCCTGGGACAGTGGAAGGTGTCCCTGCCATGGCAGGGATGGCACTGGATGGGTTTTAGGATCCCTCCCAACTCAAACCATTCCCTAATTATGAAAACTCTTCTGGATCAGAGGGTCTGTACCTGTGGGTTTTTATTTTGGCAGCTTCCTCCTGCCCTCATRATGTACCTGCCTTATTATCCTGGGCTTTATATCAAAAAAAAAAGATCCTTCCTGACCCTCCCAGGGATCTCTTCCATACCCCAAAGCACCAGATTGAACTTTGCCTGTTCCCCTACAGCTGCTGCTGGCCATAAACCCCGAGTTCCTCTCACTGTGTGTGTTTTTGCTGCTTTGGGAAAAACAGAGATAGCATCTYACTTTAGAGAGCATAATAATATTTAATTGACAGCATTGTTGAGATGAATTTTATAAACACCAGTGACATTAAAACAAAAAAAGGAARATTAAGAATTTATGTTTCATCTTGCTACAGATTTAACAAGTTAAGACACACATGTTCACTTTCTTGAGGAGTTGATGGAATAGTTTAGTTTTTTTAGTTTTTTAGTCATTTAAAAACGACTTCTTGATGTAAGTCCCAGATTTCCTTATCAGTGTTTARCTGCGCTGAGCAAACAGTTGATGCTTGAGGAGAAGGGCAAAGCCAGCCCAGGGAGCAGAGGGATTGTCCAACTCATTTTCAACAGAGTCCTCCCTGCCTGATTTCATCTCTTTGCCACAGGAAGGACCAATACTGATTAATTCACAGATCCCCTGCTCTCTGTCTCAAAAAAAAAAAAAAAAAGCACTTGTGTATCCATTCTGGCTAAGTCTGTTGGGCAGCTGCATCCCAAAATGTGTAAACCACGTTAGAACTGTGAAACTATGAGTCATTCAGTGTTATTTACCATTGATACTGGCAGGCAGCCTGATCTGTTCCTGTAATTATGTCTCTGTCTCTACCAGGGAGATCAAAAGTACAGAAATTCCAAGTAATAGGAGTACAACTATATCAGTGGGGTGAAACTGAGCATCTGGATCAGAGAAAGAGATATTGAGTGCACAGTGTTGCAGGAGATCAAAGAGGGAACTAAATCTAATAAAACAGTAATAATTGGTAAGCTCACTTCCAACATATGGAACATCAGAATTTGGTATTAAAATGTTATTTCTGAAGAACTTTAAAAAATTGGAACAGATAGTTTGAGGACATACAAGGCTTGTGTGCATTCTGCTCTAGGCTCAGTGTTTCCGAAAAGAAATCAGATGCCTTCATCCATATTTAGGAAACTAATTTAAGAACAATTTCTTTTTTTTTTTTTAAAGAATCCTGAAGAAATCTTACCCAGATACTTTCATCTGTGGTCACCTGGGTGCTTCTGGTTATTTTCCTGATGAAGCCAGTTGGAAAGAAGGGAGTGGAATTGAGTTTGCAGCCATGCCTGTTCATCAAATGCTCTTTTTCATTAGAACAGTTCACTCCAATAAAATCCTGGGCACGTTTGATAAGACAGTATTCAAGGAACAAAGCTGTTAGGAAATGACTTGCTCATAAGTTCCAGCAATAATTTTTGGCCTTAGAATATTACGTGGTGTTTTTCATTGTCAGTGGAAAATGAAAATGTAGCATTTCAATTGCGAGCCATTAGGAATGGAGCGGGGCCCCTGTTCCCTGCACTTCATCTACAAATTGCACCAGAATTCTTGGGTGAACTTTTGGTCTGCCAGCACTCACAGGGGAAAACAACAACAACATTCCCAGAAAATGCCCATTAATTTGAATGATTGAATATTCAAGGAGAAGGTTTCTCCTTATCAAGGTTTCTACAGAAGGAAAGTGAGAATTAGTAAAATGTGGTTAATATAAATAGAGCCTGACTGCTGCACGGAGGGAAGTTTTCAGCACTGAATGCTTTGCAGATGGGTGCATCTTCCTGCGAAATGGCTGAGGACAGGAATGCTTGGAGCATGGAAAGGGAAAATTTAAGAYATAGATATAGATGCAGTGAGTCATCCTTGTCGTAACTGCATCTGTATTCTGTATCCCCATTGTTCAGGTTTGCTTCTGATGGAGCTATAAAAGCCACGATTTATATCTGTGGAAAGGTTATTTAGCATGTGGGCTTTGCACAATATGGTTTGTGAGAGAACAAGTGTGGAAAGACATCCTGGGAGTTGGATAAAATAGTGGCAAAAATAGAAACAGAACCGTGGCATCGTTTGGAGGGACTCTGSTCTGGTGCCGTTTGCAGTATTTGGTATTTTCTATTTTCTGATCACTCTCTGACATCTGAGGAATGATAGCCAAGGCTCAGATAACCCCAATTCTTCTTCTAAGGGAACATCATAGGAAATATTTCCCCGGCAGCCTTGAGGGATCTCTGCTAAAKCAGAGCTGGTGGTTCCATCAGGTGATGGGCTCATCAAATATTAACGCACTTTGCATTCYTCTTTCTTCCAAAACTGAAAAAGCTTTTGGGAAAACCAGTTTGGCCTCAGATCTGCTCAGGTCTGTCCTTTCTTTTGGGCTGTTTTGAAGGATTAACTCACAGCTCTTTATTCATGGCAAAGAATGAGCCCCGGTAAGACGGGATTGTGTGAGCGGCGCAGTTGGACTTGAATTAAGAATTCGAGCCCACATCTATAAAAACGAGCTGCAAATGTACATTCTGCACAGCCCCTGGACTTCAAAAGCAAAGGGAGCAGCTGTCTGGCTCCACAATCGTGTCACCATCCCCAAGAATTGCCACTTTTGAGACACCCACCACCACACGTGTGTATTTACATACATAGACCATAATATACACTCCATTCCTCTCCCAGCTCCGGAGTCAACAGCAAAACAAACAAACGAAAACTTGCAGCGCAGAAATATCTGCAGCAAGCCTTTTTTTTCTGAGGAAATATTATTGAGGTGCTGAACAACATTTGATCACTTGCAACCCTTTCAACTGACGTTCTATTATTCACATGTCTCTTTCATTATGCAACAGATGGTGAGTCCTGTCGCTGATTTTTTTTCTTCAGATTCACAAAACTTCAATGGATCGTAATATGACCCTAAAAATGAGGAGAAAAAAAGAAAATGCTTGTTAAGGTTTTATCTTTGATAATAATCCATTGACAGAGAATAGCAGCTGACCTCCTATAAACCAAAAAAAGACACATTTGCCTTATTTTATGAAGAGCATTTGTCTAAAACATTTGACTGAGCTGCAGAATGTGGCCTTCAGCTGAAATGAAAGATGGTCCTTCTGTTGCTACACAAAGCCATATTTGCTGCTGCAAAGTGCAAAAGGATAGGCTGACAAATTGATAGTATGTCAGGAGCAGACCCGTCCTCGTCTTCACAAACATCTGCATATTTGTGAAGATTCTGACTGAGAAAAATTTTATTTAGAGACTTCATTTGGCAAATTTAAGATAGTCACCACGCTGAGGTCTAAACATTGTTAGAAATATCTTTAAATACAATCCCTCTGTCTGCTTTCTGACCACTTATTAATAGACATTTCTCAGCGCTAAAAGATGGGGGGGAGTCTTGGAGCAATTAAAAGCTATGCTCCATATGCCTTTGATGTTTTTTTATCTCATCCTAGACTAGCTAGATCCTGAATTATTATGCCATGAGTTATTAGATTGGAGAGTTTGCAGTAGTRAGTTAAATAATCAAATGCTTGTATGCTACTCCTCCTACTCAGAGACTGAGGTAATTTCCAGGCTCAGCCTGGCAGAGCCCTGCATTCCTGCCRAACCTAAAGCACACAAATATTCACCCTACAGCTCACCAGGTGGGGCTTCACCTCTTTGTGACAGATGTGAGGCTGAACTGGGAGCACCTTTGGGGTGAAAAGCCCCGTGGAGTGGCTTTGGATGGGTCATTTGTGCCTTTAACCTCTAAGAACTTCATCCAGGTCCTGCACTGTGAAGCCAGGCTCTGTCTGCAACCAGAGAGCAAAGAATGAACCTTCACTGGGGTATTCAGAGCTTTTAGGGGAAACTGAGCTGTTGAACCCATTGGAGCAGTGCTGGTTCTCACCTTCAGCCCATAAAAAAATGGTAATTAAGACCTGAGAACTTGGAGAGTTATTTTGTAGAATGGCATTAATACCAGTAATACAGAATATTTTATCTGGGAATCATTTCTTCTTTTGCATCTTTTTTTCCTCTGATGATAAGAGGTGCAGGAATTCAATAACTCGTCCTGTAAAAAAGATGCATGAACGTACTCAGATGGAGCTGTTTGTTTGTCTTTTAAATCAAATTCCTGGCTGAAGCAAGCCAAGCCAAGATATGATTTTTTTTAACTCTGTTTGCTTGCTCTAAGGCATAACCTAATTGATAACACAATATCATACTTCTGCAGTGAAGAAAAGTTGATAGACCAGATCCTCTCTGCTGTAAGCCAGCACAAAGCTTTTCCATTTTAACCAGCTAAGAATCTCCTCGAACACACATATTTTTGGCAGGCCTGGCTCTTTAGACATTATTATAAGTTGGTCTTTCACATTTTTGCAGAAAGTCTTTCAGGCTCTGCCTCGCCGAGTTAGGCAAGCACGAAGGAATCGACATGAGTCGAACTAAACAAAAAAACTCAGCCCCAGTGCCTGCTTCTTGCCAAGAACAGTGCCCCAGAACTCGAGCACTGCTGTGTTTACTGGCCCTTTCATAACACTGTCACTATCGAGGAGTTGGTAAATAGAGAACTCATCCAGGAGGCTGTCAAATCCTTCTGCACTGCTGCACACCCCAAGATGATATGCTAACTCTCTCCCATTTTGCCAGGCAGCCTGACTTTCCAGGCTGGGTCAAGAGCTAATGACACTTTTGTGGGAGGCTGTCCTTCAGGGGAAATGATGTTATCCACTGATTTTTCCCCAGCGTGGAYGTGCAAGGGGAGCTGTTTGATGTTTGGAGTTGTGCTCTTGTTGAGTATCCCGAAGTCTCCTCGTAGCATCACCTCCTACTCGCTGCGATTCTCGGTCACACTTTAATGTTCCTCATTTGTGCATTCGGAGCGCTCTGTGAACGCTCCTGAGCTGAGCTGGTGCTGTTGGTGTGCCCAGAAAACTCCTCAAAWCAAACACCCTGCCCCAAGGGGCTGCCCAGCCAGGCAGGGAGTGGGCAGAGCACAGAGAGGGTGATTTGATGGGAACAGGATGGAAATGAATCGTGGGATGAGGAACAGAGCCTCAGTCTGTTGTTGTAGGTGGGCGTTCGCTCCCAGATCCCAGGGTTTCCTTGTTTTGGAGCTGGATGGGGACTGCAGCTACAATTTCATCTCAGCGATCAAGTACACCAGAGCCAGGTTTAGTTTTTGTCCTGTAAATGTTGGCAAATTAGATCCAAATGACAAGGCAGGGTTTGTACTCCGRTGCCAGGTCAGGGCTTGCATACCATAAATGGCTTTTTTTTTTGTCATATTACAAGAAAATCTCTCCTATCCTTTAATACAAGAATATCAGAATCCTGGTAGGTGTTCTGCAGTGCTCAGGCAGTTGTTTGATCCGTTGACAGATTTGGGGTGTGATGCCTCATGATGGGCTCTGTCAACCTGCTGGACAGTTCAACAGATTCTGAGAAGGATTCTGTGACAAAAAGTGCATAAACCACAGTTTTAGTTCCCTGCTCCAAGTCTTCTCACTGATTCTCTCATCCTACATGTCAGGAGAAGTAGTGAGGTACAGCATGAGTGACTGTGAATCATTTCCACCATCCTGAAAAGGAAAAAAAAAAAATTAGAAAAAAAGAGGGACATGTATTGTGGCAGCCCAGGTGAATTTGACATTCCTGCAGATGTGCAATAACATAATCTGCTGCTTTTCCCGAGTTCCTCTCCTACAAGGCTTTGTTGGCATGATTAGCCTCCTTAGTAGCATCCTCCAGAGGGAATTCTGCAGAGATGAAATACAAAAACTGCTTTAAAATGATAAGTCACAAATAGGATCTGCCACAAGGCATTATAAACAAAACTAGACACAGGAGACTCATAAAAAAATTAAAGTCTAAAGTAACCGAGAAAAAACCCCGAATCTTCGTGCCTCCAATCTCATTTGCACACCTGAGTTGTTTGTGCAGCTTGCAGGAGCACAAAGGCAGTAAAAGAGCAGTGCAATGACCACTGCAATGGCCATTGATTCGGGCATTAATTCTGCAGCTTTTCATCCCCACCCATGTGATGCTGCTCCCAGCTCGCTTTTGCAACACTTGGAGCTTTTCTTGCTGAAAATTTGATCTTGTAACAAAAAGGGAGACACTGGGGGAGGGAGAATAATTGAACMAAGCGTTTTCTGAGGTTTTAAGGGTTGTAATTGCCTAACTACTGATATCATCTGGATAAAAGTGATCAATGTATTGAGCACGTTACCAATAATCCTAAACTCTGAGCGTGATTTATTTCTCCCAACACATTCATTTCATGATACTGCTAACATGAAATTCTGACCTAAAAAAATTTAAATTATCTTTCAGCTTATGTGGTTCTTTACTGATTTTTTTAAAATCATATTCTTAGGCTTCCTTTTCAATCTTGGATTTTTTTTTTATGGTTTTTATCTCGGCCATTTTTTTTGCCCTTCTCACAGCAAGCAGGTCTAACAGGCTTTGGAGATTTTACCTTCTTTTTCAGGTGGTTGCTTCAAATGGGAACTTCATGAYGGTGTTAAAGCTGATAAACTTCATTGAGAAGTTCTTTTTATTACATTTTAAATTCCAATCCTAGATGTCCAACCTTGCCTAGTTAAATGAGTTTCTCAGCTGTTGTTGAACCCCTGTTTTTGCTGAAGAAGGCTGGACTATACAGGGCATGTAAAACCCACAGCAGGACTGGCCAGGAAACAACAGTTCCACTTTCTGGAAAATCTGGGGATTTTACACACTCATCATTTGTTTCTCATCAGCGTGAAAACCATGAGAAAAAAAAAATCATAATGGGGACACAGAAGTTAAGATGGCCTGGTAAGTAAATTTGGGAGGGTCACCCCAACATTTATCCTCTGTTTGAGCAGAGATCTGAACCTCTACTGTGGGTTTGCCACGCTCTGTAATCAGCTCCCTCGTGGTCTCTGGACTGTGCTTTTGTCTGACCTGAAAATTGCTAATTGCAAYGGGAATGTCATCGAGGAGCAATGGATTCATTTCCAGCAGCCGTTTMTTTCGGGGAAACACGATTGCAGTGGGCAGTGTTGGATGTCAGAAATGAAGACATTGCAGTTCAGGGGAGGGCTTGTTATGTTGGTAACAAATACCTGAGGGAAGCATTGTCAATAAAATAGCCTGTGAGACAACCTGAGCCCACTGAGCAAGAACTGCTGCGTGAGTAYAAATTTAAAAACATTATTTGCTACGCTTTGTAAAATTGTGTATTGGATGGATCGGATTGGTTAAGGGACAGAAATTTAAGCTTAGACAAGAAAATGTGAGGTCTTGGTCTCTCAGGAGTGTACACAGGTCTCTTTCTGCTGCTGGCACTGGGGAAATTCCAGTTTGAAGCCCTTGGGTGTGCAAGAATTGCATCGTGGTGTCATTGCATCATCAGCATCAGATGCTTACCTCACTGTGGTTATGGATCATGCACCAACCTCCATCTTCAACCCAGAGTCCAGACAGCTCCACTGCCAGCCCAAATTAAACCATCAGGGTGGTTTTTCTATTTTTCTGTTCCGTGTCAGCCTGTTTTTTCACACACAAGTATATTCACTAAAGCACCTTTCTTCTTATCAGTAAGGTATGACCAAGTTTGTCTTTTGGAATTATCCTGTAAGGATTGAGGCATCGATTGCCATCTTACACAGAGCACAAGCAACAGCAGAATTCTCTCACCTCCTTCCTTTAGGGAAAAAAAAAAAAAACAAAAAAACCAAACATTTATTTCTCCATGGGCAAAGAAATCAGTTTATGTCAGATAAGTCATTTAGGAGTGGACAGCATCATGGGATATTATTTCCAAAATAACCCCTAAAGTTAAGAATATAATGTCAGGGCCAAGCATAAATGTCTTTTTCTTCCTGTGATTCAATTCCCAGATCCAACAGATTGCTCCCCATGTACAATCACACAAACAGTTTTTGTGGATGCAGAATCAGGCACCCCATCCCAGGAAGTTCTGGGAATGTTTTTCTGCCACGCCATGTGGAGGATTGCAGCAAAAAAGGAGCATTACACTTTATTACTTAGCATTGAGAAAAACAAGTTTAATTGGCTTCTGCTGTGTTTTAATAACTAAAGAACAACAAAGGCATTTAGTCATTCACATAATTTCCTGTTTTTAAAGGTTTTTAAATGCAGCTAAGTGATTAACATTAAAAAGTAGCTACTRTGCAGACATAAGAACTACTTCATTTTTTAATTATATTTTAACAGGTATAGATTCAATGCTCTTGACATTTATAAGAGGTCCTTCATTTCCAGCAAAGTACCATGATGAAATTTCCATTCCCATGGTTTGATCACCTTCGTGTGCATTCCCAGAGTTGCTCTGGCAGGCCAAGCATAGATCCATAACTTTCCACTGTCCCCGTTTATGGAGTGTGGTGATGAAAACAGGATCAAACTGAAATCTCTCTGCTTTCCCATATGTGGGGAAAAAAGAAAAGGTGAGGATGTCCTGGGCTGGTCCTGTCTCTGTGTGACAATGTGGGGACAGAGCACAGAGCCCTTGGAGCTGCTCACAGAATCCTTTATTCTCACAAAGCTGCGCCTCTTTATACTTTCAATGTTCCCGGGCTGAGCTCCCATTGGCTGTTTGCTCTGCAGGGTCACAGCCCACAAACCTTCTTATCCAATCAGAGCTCATGAATCTTCTTATTCAATCACATTGCTGGGTAGATGGGGTATGTGGGCTCTGTTTGACCAATCACAGCTTGACACAAGGGGCAGGGCCAGGTCACATGGTCACATGGTCACATGGTCACATGGTCACATGGTCACATGGTCACATGGTCACATTGTCACATTGTCATGTGACCTGCAGCTTTAACCCTTTCCCACCTGGTGATATTGAACAGGGGCTAATGGGATCCCACAGGAACCCATCCCATCTCCTCAACCCCAACTCTGGTGCCCGTTTTGTGAAATTGGGGGCTGTTAAAGGTGGCAATCCATGCGGGACCAAGAGCAGGAGCTGCCATTGGGGTCCAGAAGGGACCTCATGGGCAGAGAGCGGGAGGTTCCAGAGGAGAGTGAGCACCAAACCCTTGAGAATACAAACCCCTGCCATCTCAGTGGCTCCAGACACGTCCCTTGCTGCCTTTTGTGCCTCTGTGTCACTGCAGAGTGACCTTAGCAGTGACCATTGGCACAGAGTGAGGATTGGCCATGGTTTCTTTTGGAAACCCCACTGTGTGTTGGGAGCTCAGCACAGCCAAACCTTCATCAGCCTCACCACATTTCTGATGTGTCACTTCAGCACGGCTTGGTGGAGTTTTTAATCTCACATATCACAAATTCCACTTCAAGATTTCACCRTGACCGATGCTCAAATGCAGAGTAAAACCCATTTGGAGCTGCTGAGTATCATTCTGTTCCTTGAACTCGGCTGTCAGGGAGGGGGAATGCAAACCCCTCTAGTTTGTGTGGTGTAACACATCCCTGCAGGGCCCAGGTAACACACACACACACATATTCGGCACAATTCCTGATTTTGTAGGATTGCTGTTGTTTTTCATCCTCCTCCACCACTGACCCCTGCAGATCCAGGCCTCCAAGAGGTATTTCATGACAGAAAGAGCTCACAAATGGTGTAAGATGTGTGCCGTGGAAAGGCTGGCATCATATTTCTTGTGTGCAGAAAGGACAGCAAAAATCACCGAAATGGGCTGTAATAACTGATTCCATAGAGYTCCCAACTCCCTCAAGGCTGAAACATCTTGGGCCTTTCTGAAGAGAGGCATATATTTTGAAGAGAAAGGGGGAAAGAAACAATAAAAAAAAAAGCCTAATCTTCTGCTGATGTGGCCTTGGCAATCGACTGAACTGACAAGGCTGTGTATTTGTAAAACAAGCTGCGCTAAGTATTTTTTCGGCCTCGTGTTTAGAAACAAACGGGAGGCGGGGGGGGAAAGAAGAAGGAAGGGAAAGAAAAAAAAAAGAATAAATATGGAAATCAAATGTAAAAACTTCTAGCACTCGCAACCGGCTTCCCGGAGGGAATTCCTGCCTCTGTTCTCTGCTCTTCCTCCACTCAGCAAAACAACTGCCAGTCATTAAGCGGAGCTGTACAGTAATTGAACACCAATGGCCCACCCTCATTTGCATCCCCCAGCTCTTGATTGGCAGCTGTACATGAAATGCCAGATCAGTTGAAAGTATGTTGTGAGCTGGCACTAATGATCCAGTGGCTCCGGGGAAACCTGCCATATTGTAATTCGGCTATCAGGCATGAAAGAAATAATTCTAAGTGCCAGCAATGTGAAGCCGAATAAATGTTTCAGTGCTGCAGGTTGCCAAGGGTGACACTTCTGATTTAGTATAAACGAATGCCCCGTTGCCTTTGGGGTTGGGGGAGCTCGCAGTGTATCTGAGATGTGTGTATAAAACATTAGTATTAGAAAATGGCTTCGGCACGGGATGGGAAACAGAGGCCTGGTCCCAGGCGGTGCGGGAATGTTTACAACTAATGACTGGATGAAAGGATTTTTCTACCTACTGTAATGACAGGCAAAATAGGATTTGCTTTCCCTGAGATGGAGAATAATGGCTATGTTAACTCTGCCTTTCCTTTTTCTTTCTCTCCCTAAATGAAATGCTCTTTTGTAAAGAAAATCACATCTATTTTCTTCGGCGTGGTGGAGGGAGGTTGCGGATTTAACTCCTTGGGAGCGCTGGGGTTTTGGAGAAAAGGAGGTGGATGGGGTTTGTGGGTGGCCTCCCTGGCCAGCCCCTCATCACCTGTCACAGACTTCGTGCCAGGGAAAGATTTTTTTTTAGTAGCACTTCTGCTCTTGATTAATGTTAAAATCTGTTGAGAGATGAAAGAAAAGGAGCTCGACGCCTTAAAAAAACGTAACGCAGACAGTTTTTCTTTTAATATTTCAGCTGCTGCACATTAGAATGTCACAAAAGGTGAGKGTGGAGGGACAGGTGTCTGCAAAATGGGGAGGCAACACGTAGGAAGGAGCTGCTGCTCTCCTGTTGTGCCTGTACACACACAGCTGCAGGGATTGTAAATGGAGATAATTAATTGCATCTGCACACGGGATGGTGTYGGCTCTGCGGGCGCTGCAGGTACAAAAACCTGCCAGGAATTTGTTATCTTCTCAAGAACAAAATCCTCTGAAGCTTTGGAGAGCAGTTCACAAAGGTGTGTGGACAGTTTGAACCTCCTTCCTCCCCGTGTCAGTTCGCAGATAAGATAAACTTTGTTATCCACACCMGGTCTGCCATGCAAATTGGCAATATCTGCAAACTTGGATCGCTTTYATTAACCCCATCCTCAGCTTCAGCAGGGTTATCTGAAAACCTGGCTGGCAGAGGAAAAAAAAGCAGAGTGCTGCCAGAAATGAATTCATTTCTTAAAGTTGCAGCTAAGTAGGAAGCAAAGAGAAAAATGKGAAACCAGCTGATTCAGCCTGGTAATGGTTAAACTGCTGCTTTGCTGASACCTCAACCTTTTCTGCTGTGTGTCATTTCACTGATTTCCTGTTTTCTTGTGGTGTGGCCCCCTGTTTTATAGGTTTATTGTGAGTTCTGAAGCCACCCCTGCTTTGTACCCAGCACGGGAACACCTCCCCAGGGCCTTCAGGGTGTTGGGGGACAAGGTGATGAGAACATTGACCATCATGGATAAATCCTTGGGATAAAAGGGACCCTGGCCCCACAGCAGGGATCCCCTGACACTTCTTGGGAGGTGCTGCCTGTGAGGTGTTGGCTGGTCTCAGCTTCCACATGCATCCATGAAAATTAAAGGCGTTCAGCATCACTCAGGATCAGATCCTGACTATTTTGCTGAGGCTTTTATTGTTGTTATGGAGCCCCATGATGAGATACCATCTGTAATTTGTGGTCAGTGGGGATGCAGGAAGAAAAATGACAAATTAGAAGCACAAGATGCTGCAAGATGAATGAACTACCTGGGAAAGAATGTGTGTCAGCCTGCAATTTATGAGGAGAAAACATCAGAGCTGACAATCTATTATCAGAGATCAGATGAAGCCTAAAATTTTGGATATAGATTTGAATAGCCCCAAACAGAGGCAGCAGATGGATTGGTAGGCTGATATTCAGGGATTTCATTTGGCCCCACTTGAAGAAAAAAAAAAAAATAGGAATTTCTTTCAAACCGTGGCTCTTGATTTAGTTTCAGATGTCAATCACTTGGCATCTTCAACACTGTTTGGAAAAAGTGTTTTGGTTCAGCTGCATCTCAGCTTTTCATAATAATCCTTTCAGAGGTGTCTGTTCAGACACTGGATATTATTCCTGTTATTTTGGGGCTGTCCCCCATGGCTGAGGATCATGTCCATRTGCTCCTTTGAGCAGCCCCAGCTCCCTCAGCCTTTCCTGTTGTTGTCTTTTATATATTCTCCTTCAATTTTTAAAAAAAAAAACAACCCCAGACACCTGTTCATGTCTCTAGGAAGGTTTGAGGCCCCTCTGAGTTATGCTGCCCATGTTCTCCCTCTGCATCCCCTGAGCATTCATCCGTGACTCAGAGATTTGCAAAATAACCAATATGTAAAAGGTGAATTATTTTCACGAGGATAATGAAGGATATATTTGTCTTTGTAACACACCAGCTCTGCTCCTGATTTTTGTAACAAGTCTCTTTCCTAATACAAATATCCCCGAAGCGAGCGAGACGATTTCAGTAATTTGAGAGCGGAATGTATTCCATGAAAGTTAATAATATGGTGCTTCCCAGAAGTAAGACAAATATAAAGACCTACAAACCAAATGATAGCGTTTTTATTTTTATAGATGAAAAATCCCGGGAAAAGCTTCTTTGAATTACCAAGGTGTAAAAACAAATCCTTTGTAATAAAGGCCRTAATTTATGCCGTAATGAAATTTGTCACATAGTTTATTTTGAGTTATTTAAAAGGATTAATTTTGTAGTTGCGGGCTGATAGATCCACGGTGCCTCTCTGCAGGAATTGTGGGTTTTTTACAGAAGTGGATCAAAACCACGGTGGAAGTGGGAGCAGGGAACCCATCCTGGCTGCAGTGGCAGTCACACACAAACCATGCAAAGTAGGTGGTCAWATGCATGCAAAATCCTTCCTGGGCAGTATCAGAAGTAATAAATGTGGTAAGGCAGAATAAATATGCAAAATATAGTACTTTAACCTAATAACATGACCACTTGCAAGCTTTAGCATAACACTGAAAATCACTAATGGAGCCCTGTGCAGATTTGCACGATACAAGCAGTCGAGAATCATGCATAATGGAACAGTGCAACAGCTAACAGCAGATTCACACAAGATAATTTAAACTTGTTTGTATGGAAATGAAGAACTGATCTTTGAAGTGGTCCTTAATGAGATTCTGCTTGATCCTCTCTGTATCCGGAGAAAGTCTTCCGTTTTCCTCTCRCATCCGGGCTCGTGTTGCTGGGGTGCACAAAAAGGACTCCTTTAAATTATGAATGCCAATTTGCATCTGCATTGTTAGGTGAGAACCCAGGGCTGCCACGGAGCCTTGTAAAATTGTTATTAAAAGTTCTCTGTGCTGGTGGTGCAGGTACCCAGATTGGTGCTCCTGGTCAGGGTGGTGGGTTCTGGACTGTATCCAGAGCTTGATGCAAATGAATCCAAAGATATTGTAATAAAATCTTAATTTGGGTTTAAAATGCTAGAGAGGTTGTTGAGAGGTGGGGATTGGTCTCTGCTCCCAGGGAACAGGGACAGGAGGGGAGGGAACGGCCTCAGGATGGACCAGGAAGGCTCAGGGTGGACACCAGGAGGAATTTTTGCATGGAAAGGGTGGTCAGGCCTTGGCAGGGGCTGCCCAGGGAGCTTTGGATTACTCATCCCTGGAGGTGTCCAAGAAAGGCTGGAGGTGGCACTAGGGCTGTGGGTTGGGGACAAGGTGGGTATGGGGCACTACTTGGACTTGGTGATCTTGAAAGGCTTTTCCAACCTAAAAAATGTGCTGATTCTATGATTATGCATATTCTAGAGCAGAACAAGTGCTTGGAACTTGGGTCTTTTTTCTTTTTTCTGATGGAATTTTGCCTTCCCACTCACACTCCTGGGCACTGCAGCATCCTGAATGGAATCGTGCCGTTCCTCTCCAAAGCTGTGAACCCCCACTCTGAGAGGGCTGCAAGGCAGACACTGCCCCTGGAAAATCTGAAAGCACCACCGAGCAAACTCCCCCATAGCCCGTCAGGAAACACTGCTGAGTGATCAGCCTTCCCAGCCCTCTGCGAGCTCTGAAAGCGTCCATCTGGCAAACGAGCCTTTGTTTGTGCTTTTGAAAGGCGGAGGGAAAACATTCCCGTTGGTTTTTTTCTATCTGTTTGTTTGTTTGCTCAGCTCAGGAGATTAAGGACGACTTATTTAAAGTTAATGATTCTGTTCCCATGAGGGGAAAACACCTTTCCATGTGCTACAGATCCCCTCAGCTATTTTTGTCTCTGATGGGACATTTCTGCCTTCAAAGAATGCAACCACTGTAAATACCTTCAGATGACTGAGGTTCCCAACCTGCTGCCTTTGCTGATTTTCAGAATTCCATTTGAAAAGGCAAATAATTCTCTGTAAGAACAGAGAGGGAGAGCAGGGTTTGTTGTGGTTCCATTGTAGGGGTTCACGTAAGGGCGCAGTAAAGGAAGGTGTTAAGTGGCTCTAAAAAGAGCAGCGTGGAAATGTTCCTGCTTTTAAGAGCTGGATAAAACCATGCTCAGGACTGGTTCAGAGGCACAGGAACAGCTCCTGGACAATCTCCTGCTGGTGGATCCATTCTTCAACCAGGGTCACCCTGAAAGGCCTCCAGCTGCTCCAAACCTTCCTCAGCTCTCTCTTCTGACCGTGCCTGAGGTGGTGTAGGATGATTTTAACAAAAATCCCTCCACTTAAAAGAGGTGTTTGATGGCTAAACATAGAAACCGTGAAAAAAAAAACTCCCAGAAAGAAAATTTGGCTTTCAAAGGAAGACACATTCTGAGAGCTGGAGCACCTGTGGTCGTGCCGGGCTCATCATGGGGATCCAACCCAGTAGGATCCTCTCTCCATGTTCCCATGGCTTTAGTTGGCCGTGTGCTCCTGTGGGATCCATCCCTGATTTCCTCACGTTTGTTCTCACTGCTGCTCTCCCATTCCAGGATGAGCTGCTGAGGTTTCCTTGCTGAAACMTTTCTGTCTCTTCCACCAAAGGTTGGTGTCCCATGTTTGCCTCACGGGGCTGTGAATGGGAAGGGCTGCCCAAAATTACCTCAGTCCCATTTTCCAAGGTCATATTTAACTCATATTTTGGCTTTAAATATAGGGTAAAAAAAAAAAAAAAAAAATTGGAGGCCTGAGAAGAAACTTCAAGGGGTTTGTGCACATCTCTTTTTTGCTATAAATGCCACCTCTGTTTTCTTTACTTTTGCCAAGGCCCGTTAGGATCTCTCCTGCTTTGTTGTGTGCAGAATTTACACATCCAGCTCTTCCTATTGCCTGAGGGGATCCCTGAAAGTTTTATAGCACCCATATAGATTTGACAACTTGCTGCATCTGATTAGTTATCGTGTTTAYTCAATGCCCTGAGCTCTGAATGGATACCCAGGGCAGGCTTGGGCCTCAGAGAGAGATCTGGTGGCAGATTTGAGAGATTTGRCAGCAGATTTTTGGCTGCTGTCCTGAGCTAAATCCCCCCAGAGCCACCACATTCTCCATGGTAAGGACTGACAGCACAGCCCAGCCTCTCTTGTCCTTCTTCCCCAGCAAAGTCCCTGGCTCTGTTTTCAAAAGAAATCCACACCAAAAAACTTTCCCTCTGTCACAGACCCACAGGTAAATTAATGGCRTGTTCACCAGAAATAATTATCCATTAATTTTTCTTCTGGATCTCCACATAAGCAGGAGGACTGAGAAGCAAATTGAGATGTCTGCTCCCCTCTTTTCTCAGGTTGAAGACGCTCGTGGCTCTGTCTCATTAAGGCTGGGAGGTGTTAATGGGAGGTGTTAATATGTAAATCTGGTCCTAGCAAGGCTGAGGAGTAGGCTGCACTTGCATGTGCTGGCCATGGAATTCCAGCCTGATTCTGTGCCTACAGTGTGCCATCTCTGGCAGGACAAATGAGGCTGCTGAGGTCACACAGCCACCTCTGAGGTGTGGGAAGGGCCAAATTTTGGTTTTAATTACTTTTTGAGCTTTTTCCTTGAGGTTGCAAAGTGGGGTTTGGTCTCTTCTCCCAGGCAATGARTGCCAGGATGAGAGGGAACAGGCTCAAACTGTGCCAGGTAGGGTCAGGGTGGACATCAGGAGGAATTTCCTCTTGGGAAGGGTGGTCAGGCCTTGGCAGGGGCTGCCCAGGGAGMTTTGGRGTSCCCATCCCTGGAGGTGYCCAAGRAAGGGCTGGRGGTGGCACTGAGTGCTCTGGGGACAAGGTGGGGATGGGGCACAGCCTGGACTCRATGGGCTGGGAGGGCTTTTCTGACCTCAGTGATCCTGGGATTCCTCTCTACTGAAGCATCCAAAATAATATTCCATGCCTGAGAATACAGGGCTGGCGATTTTTGTGATGGCTAAAACAAGTTGGAAATAACCTGAATAAAACTGGCACAGAAAAGTCCTGCGAAATAAAGTCTGAAAGGAATATTTGGGAAGCCCCCARAGTGACCCAGGAAGGAGGGAGATGTGAACAGGCACTGACTGGGGCTCGTGCTGGGTCAGCTGAGCAGTGCCATCCCTCTGACAGGCCATGGGGAGTTGCTGGGGATGGGATGCTGGGATGTCATTTTGGGATGCTGTGCTGTTCTGGTATGCAGTTCTGGGATGCTGTACTGGGATGTCATTCTAGGTTGTCATTCTGGGATGCCTTTCTAGGATGTCATTCTGATATATCATTCTGGGATGCCATTCTGGGATGCTGTTCTGGGATGCTGTTCTGGAATGCTGTGCTGTTCTGGGATGCTGTGCTGTTCTGGGTTGCCATTCTGATATGTCATTCTGATATGTCATTCTGGGATGCTGTTCTAGGATGCTGTGCCATGCTGGAATACTGTTCTGGGATGCAGTTCTGGGATGTCATTCTGGGATACTGTGCTGTTCTGGGATGTCATTCTGATATGTCATGCTAATATGTCATTCTGGGATGCTGTTCTGGGATGCTGTTCTGGGATTCCATTCTGGGATGTCATTCTGGTCCCCCTGGGTGTGGCCCCAGCTCCTCTCTCTCCACACTCGAGCCTGGCTGATCCAGGCCCATCACTGCCTGATCATTGGTACATTTACAACAAATCAAACGTTTTAATATGAGCAGTCACTGAATGTTTACTGTATCATATTGCTGGGAGCTGAATGTGTGCCAAATGCTATAACAGAAGGGAGCATATGAACTCCAGAATGATGACACTAATAAGGAAATTACAAAAGGCCCAACAAATGGCATTTGTGTTAAATCAATAATGCTCTGTTTGTTATTTTTTATTCTAATCTTTCTTCTAAAAAAAAAAAATTATCTTTCCAAACAGTTGGCAATTCCCATTCTTGTTCTTCTTCCTGAACATAATTAAAAACATGTTGTGGCGTCTACTTAAGACATCAACTTTCCCAAGCCTGTCTTGTCCACTGCGTTTTAAACAAAGACACTTGTTTTGGCATTGTGCCCTTAATTAATCATTTGAGACTTTATTGCTGTACAAAAAATGTCTTTGTTTAATGATTCATCACAAGCCCAATTTCTGCAGAACTTAATCAACTACAGAACCAACTTTCTAATCAGCTTAAAGTAAAAGGAAGAAAAGGACAAGGTTGCTTTGGGTGTATTGTTTGGATAAAGAATCATTCTTTCAAGGCACACCAGTGTTCTGAGCTATCTGTGATCTAAACTGCAGGGATCAGGTTGGTCACTGAACCTGGGATTTCAGGAGAGGGAAATTACTCATTGAAGAGCAGGATCCTTGACGGTCTCACCAGCACCACGGTGCAGGGCAGCTTCATGGGGAGAGCAGCTCCAGGCTTTGAAGATCAATTTGCAATGTGAAGTTTGGTGTGATGTAAAGCAGTAATGAACATGGCTGGATTTAGGAAATGCAGAGGTTATTTTTCCACTGGTTTTGCTTTTTTCTATCTCTTTTTTTCTCACTTTTTTGTTTGGTTTTGTTGCTTTTTTTTGCTCTTTTATCTCCTAACATCCATCCATTTAACTTTTGCTTTAATTCTCATATGCCTACAACCAAACTTTTGTTCTGGCAGCAGATTTTTACAACAAATAAGTTTCCCATGGGACAATACAGGAGAGTCTTAATTTTTCTGTGACTGTTTTGTTCTTCCATTTGATTTGGACCAAAAAGACCTCAGCTAAGGAGCTCGAGTCCCTCAATGACACAGAGGAACAGTTGTGCTTTAGTGACCACAGGAGGCTCCAGGAGCTTTCCCTGCTCCAGCAGCAAACACACAGAGATCTGAGATGTTTCCCAGCTCAAACACACAGAGATGTGAGATGATAGCCTTTGGCTCGTTGTGCAATCCATCTCGTGCAGCTGAGGTGCACTTACATGACTGACATCTGACAGACACACATTTGATAGCTCAATTATTCCAGACACGGCAGCCAAAGCTCCTCTGAATTTTACTTCGAGTTGACAGAATTGCACCAAAGTACCCCCAAGACCATCTTTTTCTTTCTTTCTTTCTTTTTTTTTTTTTTTTTTTTTTTTTTTTTTTTTTTTTTTTTTTTTTGTTGAAATCCAGTGTTTCAGCATATTGGTAAAAATACACAATCCCCAATTCTCTAAGCAACTGCACACAGCTTGCACTATGTCAAAACATGCCTATATTGAGTAAATATATTATTACTCTATGTTAATGTGTGTTATGTAACGGTCATCTATATTAATGTATTCTTGGTGTAAGATAATAGCATTCATTTACTGGAGTTTGTAGCTCGTGCTGCTCTCTACACTCGGATTTTTACTGCAGCATTTCCTCTTTCRGGTCAGGCAAGGAAATATTTGATTTTATGGGCAATGCCAGTGTGTGCTGCAGGTTGTGCCAGTCCTTATTGCCCTGCTCTGATGAGGTTTTGRTTTCTGTGATTGTCACTTCTGTGTGCAGAAGGTTTTAAGGCACAGATAARCTGTGCAGGGTTCCTGACACAGACTGTCCAAGCAAGGCAACAAAACAGCGAGTCCCCTCTGTTTGTGATCTCTTTGGGTCCAAAGCACAGCACCCATGGGAGCCCTGCTCACAGCGAGGGCAGAACTGACCCTTTCTCCCAGCAACATTGACCCCTGAGGGATCATTTCATCCCTAAATGCTGACTGCCTGCCTTTGCTGATTYTGGTGGTGAATAAAGTGCCAGAGGGCAGGCCCAGGATCAGGATAACCTGCAGAGCTCACCTYGGGCTGAGCTCTGATGGAAATGAGAAACCCTTACAGTGCCAAAGGCTCGTTCAGCTCTGCAGCATTTCCCTGGGATCTGGGCAGAGCACAATGAGCAGCCAGAACAGAATTTTGTTAAACAATCCCCTGTGCTGGCTCTGGCAGCAGTGGCTCGGTGTGGTGGTACTTTCTCCTCCAGGAAAGCCCTCCTGGCATCACTGGACACATCCTCTGCTGGATCACCAGGGCTGCTTTCCTCTGCTGTTGGCAGCTGCAAAAACAAGAGCCAGCTGTAAAAAACAGGAGTGTCTTGTCTGTTTGGCACAGCCCCTGTGGAGCTGGAGGGTGTGAGAGTGTCTGGGCAGGACAAAGCTGGAGGGGGAGCAGAGTGCACTGAGCACATTTCACCCGTGATGTTCTCAGATATTCAAAGTGCCTGGGCACAGAAAGGGATGTGCCTGTGTTTAATAGGGTGCTGACAGTCAGACTGGGCTCTCCACCCCAAAACAAGGCAGGCTGGCATGGTGCTGTGCTTTGGGAGCAGAGCAGGAGCAGAGCCCAGAGCCCCTGGCAGTGAGTGCTGTGCTCTGGTCACTTGGCAATGCCCAGCTTTCCATCACACACCTCCAACAATTCTGCGTGCAAAAGTCACTTTTGGTAATTGCAAGGAGAGCAACTCAGCCACAAAGAGATGGATCCTGATTTTTTTCTCCCCATTAGGTTGATTTAGGATTGTACAATAAGCATCGCTGCATGGCTGCTGGATAATGCACRTTATTAATTTGGCACATACTATTGCTCTATTTATGTAATATTTCATACACTTTGCAGGGCTTTATATTCAGAGAGCAACCATGGAAATAACAGATCCTCAGGTCTGCTCCTGCCATTTCATTTCTTCTGAGCAGTAGAACAGKAGCTCAAGGAATTCCTGAACTAGAAATTCCTCATGTTGTCTCCACAATCCACCCTTCAACTGGTCCCTGCTAGTGCAGGAACAGCTCATAATGAAATCCTAACTGTTTGAAGCTAAACAAATGAGGACAAGTGATAGAATCAGAGCAGAGAGGTGCCTGACTTTTCATCCTCCTCAGAAGTTGTGGAGTGGCCTGCACAGCTCTCTCATTTCGTGCTGGAGTTTTTAACTTTAGCCACTTTGCCTTGCAGGATGGGATCTGTTTATCAGGGCCCAGGCAGGTTCTCCACCTGAAGGAAAAGCTGACAGGATATACAGAATTAACTGCTGGGAGAAGTGTTAGGGGTTGAGGACTGGCAAGTCTGGACCTTTTTATGAAAATCCAGCATGTAAATAGAGAGGAGGGTGGGAATTCTACAGGGAAATTGGAGCAGGTAAGAAAGAAAGGAGGTGTTTATCTGAGAGTAAAAGTGCAGCCAGAGTGACCACCTCAGTGGAGCTCATCTGGGAAACCAAGAGCGGAGAGCAGAGCTTTGGTTTCCTCCTGCAGGAACGCTTGTGCTGTTCACTCTGCATTAGCACCAGGAGATCCAGAGGTGATTTAGGAGGAGCCCAGGCTCAGGGATGGCCATGTGGGACATGTTTCAGAGGAGAAATGAAAACTGGGTGTGATCAGCTGCTGCTGCTGCTGCTGCTGGAGCTCCCCTGCCCTCCTCCCCTGTGCTTGGAGCTGCTGCGCCCGTGCTGATGTGCAGCACCAAAGGTTGTTGCTAAGTGACATGACAACTGCAAAGTGCTTTTCAATTCCTCGTTCTGTTTGCTACTCCCACCCTCCACGCTCATCCTGCACGCAGAGTTTGCTGCCGGAACATCCCCGTCTGGCAGCGAGCGCTGCGTGACACAGCTCCAGCTCTCATTTCTCACTGAAGTGACACCGAAGCTGCTGCTGCTGCCCCAGTGCTTCTGTAATTCGGAATTGTGGGTTTGGTCAGAGATTATTCCCATTGTCATTTGCTCATGTCATTCTGGGTGGTTCAGAGCCCATCTGGAAGGGGTTTGGTCACATCTTCCCCATCCCCAGTAGCTGTTCCTTGCAAAGCTCCATCACTGAGCCCTGCAAACACAGCCCAGGATGAAATTTTGACTTTGATAAAGCTGCTYTTGCTGCTTTATCCTGCTTTGGGTGACTGCCATGGGCTGGAAGCACCAGGGTTTGCTGTGGTGGAAGATCTCASTGTCCAAACCCTGCTGGAGGTTTGAAGTCTCTGTTGCTGAAACCCTCCTCAYGTTATTTAAGCTATTGGCTCCATGTAGGAAAGTAGCTTAATAATAATAATAAAAAAATTCAACCAAACTTCAAACAAGCCTATTCTTTGAACTTCACCTCTYAGAGCAACCTTTATACTGCTTCCATCTCCCTGCCTGGAGTTTTCTTGGCCAAACCATCTCCTTTTGTGCTGTGCCAGGGCAGTGACTCTGAGGCTCACTGGGCCCTGCAGGACCCACCCCAGCAAACCAGACAGGGGATAACAATAAATTGCTTTACAGGGATAATAATAAATTGCTTTACAGGGATAACAATAAATTGCTTTTCAGGGTCCTGCATCTGCCTGTCCTGGGCCCTCCTCTGCTCCACACACAGGTGAAATCACAGCTTCCTGCCCTGCAGAATTTGTGAGTGCAATGATACCTGCATTGTCTATTCTTTACCAAATTCAAAGGGTCATGAAAGGATAGCCAGTTTAAAAATCCTGGTGCTGGAGAAATAAATAAATCCCAAGCAAGATATTTCTTTTTTCGGTTTGGGAGGAGGGGAGCTGCTAGAAAAAAATGTGAGCTCAACTATTAGCTTTCCACTTGTAAAACTTCATATATCACTAAATATATTGCCCGTAGAGGACAGAAGTTGTTAAGATGGAGAAGAATTTTGAAGATGGATGAATGACAAAGACAAATGAAGATTTTTATTTTAGCAGAAGTTTCCAACTGCTGTCTCTGGGTTGGGAGGGTACTGTTAATAAAGTACACTTGACATATAACTGTTCAAGTTCCTGAGAAACAGCTTTGCTTTAAAGTTMGGTGGAGGATCAAAAAGAGTGAGTTCTCTGTTTTTCTCTATAAAAAAGAAAAAGAAAGCCCTGAAAAAGGATAGGTTTTTTTGGGAAACGGCATCTATGCCTTTTGTCTTTTCTTCTCTTTGTGGTCCAGAGACAGTGCGTTGACTGACTTCTTCAGAAAGGAGATCAGTGAAATTGTCAGTTGATTACTTCTCCTTGATTAGCATTTATAAGAGCCCTGTGATACATTATTTGCATTCCTATTTAGCCGTGATTTTTGTGGGGCAGCAATGATTAAACTTGTCACAGGGCCTGATTGACAGGGTCAGATCTTCACTTTCTACTCTTTTGAAATTAAAAACAAATGTGTCAGCTCCCTTCATGGGCCGCAGCGCTGTGAAGCTTGCTTGCCTTGTCATCGCAGATAGGTCAGGAATGTTTTAATTTTAGGGATGGATTCTGCTTGTCAAGCAGAGTGTGATGGCGTGTAGTTCTGGAGATGAGATGTGAAGGGTGTAAAACAAAGAATGGAAAGAACAAAGACAAAGACACTCACATTATTAGACAGATTTAATTAGTCTGAATGGATATTATGCTAGATGAAGCAGTGAGCTGTGAAATTAACCCTTGATTACGGATTGGCGGATCGTGCTCATAAAGGGAATCAAACCTTGGTGAATGGGAAAGAGGTGCTGTCCTCCCCTCCCCACGACCCCTTCCCRAGTCCAGGAGGGGGTGGAAATCGCTGAAGGAAAAGCTGTTGTTGGTGGMATTTGGGGAGTCAGGGCCGTGTCTCCCTTTTCCCAACCCTGAGGCCGGCCTGCCCCAAAAGCTGGGAGCAGGATGCTCCAGGGAGGGAGGGTTTTGCAGGAAGGAAGGAGGGGAATGGCTCCCCTGTGTGAGGCAGCACAGAGCCCAATCCCTCTGGAGATACATCCMCACCTCATTCCTGCCTCCCTTCCCAAATAACGTGGAATTACTCACCCCTAAGCGAGGGTTCCTCAGCAAGGCTGGTCTGTCCCACCTCTAAATTCCAGTGACAGCCCAAAGGATGCTGTGTTTGAGCATCCCCTGCCCTACAGGAGAGGCTCTCCAGCCCTTTGTGTTCTCCTCATCAGCATTCCCACAGCTCCCCATCAGAACTCCTCTAATTAGCACCGCTGCAACGGAGGAAAACAAACAGAAAATGCAGCGTTACCCTCTTGTTAGTTCCTTGTCATTTCTCCCAAGTTGTTCCACTAATGGAGTAATCAGCCTTTCTGCTAAAAAAGAGGGRGAAAAAGCCAAAGGGCGTTGGGTGCACTGCTCTGCCGATGGTGTGAGGTCCCTGCTTCCCTCTGGCACATTTGGAAGGCTCCTTTTCAGTGCAGATTTTCATGTCAGAGACTGTGAGACTGAAAAAGAGTGAGAGATGGAAACAAATGGGTCAAAGACTGCCTGGTAACTTCCTGAGCAGCAGGCTCACCTYTGGTGTTGAGCCTCCATGGGTTCTGAGATCCACTGTGCTGCCTCTCACACTATTTCTGTGTATCTGATAGCAAGAATTCTCATTTTTATTTAACATTTAGTAGCATTTAAGTAGTGTCTCTGCGTGGAGTGAAAAAACCCTTTGATTAAAGACCTGCAGAAGATTAATGAAAGTCATTATCTTTATATGATAGCAGCGAGTYACTACCCACAGAATAAAAGGAATTTCTGCCTGCACATCTCTTCTGCCCTGGTTTCCCCATCTCTTTTCATATCCTGAAAGAGAAGAGGCAGCATGGGAAGGTGATGAGGGAACAGGACATGACACAAATCCCATTGAGGAGCCTAGTGCTGAATCTCTGTTGGTGTTAGAACAAGTCACTGTGCCATTCTCCAGATGAAAATTATTATTTAAGGACAAAAGCCTMGTACTTATCATGAAACCTGAAGACACAGACCAGTTCTTAGGCAGAAAAGCCTTGTCATTGAACTGGTGTTTATGTGAGCAGTCACACATTAATGTTGCTGCTTTCAGGGGCTTTTCATCAGAGYCTTTATTATTACAGATCTATTGAGCTGCTCCTCAGATGCTGGGAATAACAGAACTCTCCTGAAATTAATGGTGCCTTATAGTTTTACATCAGCTGAGGATCTGGCTCTTAATTTCTGGCAGTTGGTAATTATTCAGATGAACTCTTCYAGAACAGGCCCTACAAACCCTCCAAGAAGGATCTGCTCTCCAGGCCTAGCACTGGACCCTTGATTTATGTCAGGAAGAACAAACGGGTGTTCTAGATAGATAAATAGGTAGATTTATTTAATGAAACAGTTTTAATGTAATGATTTGATGCAATAGTTCCTTTCAGTCTCTGCTGGGTTACCTGTAGCAGGTGGGCTGGTGTGGGCTCAGGGGTCTGCTGGCCTGTGTTGTTAAAAGGAATGAAATACATGAAACCAGTGAAAAATAACTGCCAGTGAGAGGGAAATCTGTATATTTTCTGTCTGTATTTACAGGATGCAGGTGAGGTTTGGGTCCTTTGTTTTGTCACAGGTGTCTCTGTGGGCACCGAGCTCTGTCACTGCCCTGCTCCTCCCGCTCACTCTGCACAGAGACACCCTCCACTCCTGCATTCAGCATCCATAAAACCATCAGCAGACARAAGGGATCCAGAGGAGAGGTTTGGACAGAGCCGTTGAGTGTTGAGTGAATGCTCCAGACAGCCCTGGAGCGATGGAGTGTTCCTCCAGAGGAACAATGAGCGCTCATGGATGGAGCTCCGTGCACAGGGATGCTCAGTGCCATCACATCCTGCTCTCCTGAGCCGAGCTGTGGGGTCAGGGATGGCACCACTGGGCATTTATAGGGCATTTCTGCCTCACTGCTGTGCCCTGAGAAACAGGAACTCTGCCTCAACCAGGGGATTAACTCTGGGGTAAAACCAGAGTGAGCCAGGCGGGCTTATGCTCTTCCCCTAAATGTGAGCTCAAACTCACATTTCTGCCTCCCAAATTCAGCAGACTGAAATTTAGCTGAAATTTAGCAGRCTAAATTTCCTAATTATACACCCAGGATGCTGGGGCTCAGGCTGGCAGCCCTGTTTCTCCTCAGTGCCTGGTTGGAAGAGCAGGAGCAGTCGTGTGCCCCCCGCCCTCCCCTCGTTTCTCCCACGGAATTGTTTCGGCGCTAGCTTGGTGTGTCAGCTTGTAAGTCTATAAAACAGTTTTCTACCAGCTGGAAATCCAACATGCTACATGAATACATAACAGTGCCTAACCAAGAAGGTTTGTAATTCAGTAATTAGCTGTAATTAATGAACACAAAGTGAAGACTCATTTACAGTTTAAATTATCACATTAGCTCCTGTCACCCTCTATGTACACAAAACAGCAGGAATTCAATTATTTTTATTCTTCAAAGCTAATTTAAAATTTAAGGAATGCCATTACATGAAATAATAGGTAGGAAATGTAATAGAAATCGCTGAGAACAGTTGGCCATCCTTAGAATGGGAGGAAAAAAATGCTATCAGTGATGATTTGGAAATGTTATTTCGTCTGTGAGCAGATGAAGGATTGAAATCTACACTCTTTTCAGTGTATTTAAAAAGAAAACGAGTTTGGTGGTTGCTAGGTCTTTGTGCAGGAAGAGCATAATTGTGCATTGTGCATAATTGTAGAAGCAGTTGATACTGATAATGCTGTTGATAGTAACACGATGACAGCATGGAAATGCTCACACCATTATCTCTAATGGGGCTGAGCCGACTGCAGCAGCACCAGAGCCCCTGGAATCCTCACCAATCTTACTTGGGAAACTTCAGCCTAGCAGGCCTTAAGTAATTGTCACTGTGCAATCTGCCTCCAGTCCGTGTGTGTACGTAGGGCTGAGTAAAACACTTTCATTGTGCTTTTAAACCCACCACGATGCTGCTCGCTGCAGCTGCCACTGATTTTTTTTTTTCCCCTCAAACATTTCAATAGCAAGAGAATCCAAACCCATCTGATGCC
>NW_026623701.1:191754-198856 GCF_030028575.1 Malurus melanocephalus
TTTTTTTTTTTTTTTTTTTTTTTTGTTGTTCTTTCTTTCTTCTCCAGTTCCCTTTTCATTTTAAATAGGCCACTGGAAGCTCCGGTGTCTAATTTTTCATAGGTGATCGACTGCTGAGTTGTGGGTTTATGTAGACAGAGGGAAGGTAGCGATAAGCCAAGAGAGAGGATTCTATTAGGGAAATGCAGCAGTAACTAATGAATCCTGCCAGTAATTGGGAAGGTGTAAGCCTCTGTAATATCCTAATGATAGTCATCCGTTGTGTGCATCCCCCAGCGGCGGCAGCGATCCCTCATCGGCTCCRCGATCTCAGACACTTAGCCATGCAAATCTTCCTGACAGGACTCTATGTCTTTGTCTCCCTAATTGGACAGTATAGAGTTGTTTATGGATATTGCAGACATTTAGACCTCAGTTGGAGGTTGTTCAAAAATCGTTAGCAAAGTTGCCTTAACAGCATTGTCAAATATTTATTCCCCTGTTTCAATATCTGTTTTTTAACCCAGGCATGGTTGGAGAGAGAATTAGCATTTTGAAGATAGAGCGTCTCCTTCCAGGCTCTGGTTGAGGTTTTTATTAAACCATTTTCCTGCAGGAAGAGGGAACAACAAAAAAATCTACCAAAAGTCCTCATTTCTTGAGGATAAAACGTGAGATTGTAGGGCAAATGTGCTGATTTTTAATACCATTTCCATGGGGGAATACTAGGAATGCTGACAAAGGCAGTTCCACTTATAAAAATTACAGGAAGCTTATGGGGCAAAAATTCCAGTTTYGTGTAAGCCAAAATAAATGAGGAATATTCCCATTCACTGCACCACTTCAAGTGAGTGCAGATGAAGAGCCTGGCTCGGRTATATTGGAAAAACTGTCTTTTTCCTTGGTCAACAGTTGGGGGGTTTAATCCTTGTCTTTAATCATCTCTTGGTAGTAGGTGAAAAGTGAAGTATAATAAATTCATCCAATGCTGTGCTTTACCAGAAGGGATTTTTTTTTCCTTTTAAAAACTTGATATTAAGGGGATTTCACATTTTTGTGCATAGTGCGGTTTTTTTTGAGGGTTTGGGGTTTTCTGAGCACGAGGCAAAGTCTTACAGGCACTTCCAGGGACCACGAACACAAGAAGGARCACTGAGCTGAGGAGAAAAGGCTGGGATTAAAGGCAGAGTAGCCACAAATACTGGAATTTGGGAAGAAGAGCAGCTGGATCAGGCAGCTGCATTTCCAGGCCCTTGGTCATGGGCCACTTTACTCAGACAGGTTGTCCCACAAATCAAGAGGATCATTTTCCTCRGTGAAAACACTCAGATCCCTCCTTTTTGTAACCACTGAAATCACCCTGCAAAGAGTTAACTCCATCCTGTCTCCCAAGGCTGCTTATTCTAAACTGCATATTTTTATAAATATTAGACAGAAATATATATAAAACCAGGAAAAAAATATATGCACGAATTTGCCTAAAATAATCATTTGGCTCTTTTTTTCCTTTTTTTTTTTTTTTTTTTAAGCCAACTCTTTACACAAATAGAGGGTGCGAAAGCTTCTGTTCATGGGAATATTTCTAGGAAGAATTTCTGAAAGTATTAATTTGCGCCTGTCTGGCAACTATCTTGAAAGCTGTTTGTAGTTTTGGAAATTATTCAGCCAGGGAGCAGTAGAAATGACACATTATATCGTTGATTAATGTAGTAAATAGCAAATTACTGAAGGGGGAATAATCAAAGCCATAGTTGCAGCAAATAGTTCCCTTATCTGATTTCTCTGGGGTTATCCTAAAGTTTTAGGTACTTCCCACAATCAGACCCAAAAGATAAAGAAAGGAATTAAGGAGAACTATTTGTAAAACATGGAAAGGGATAGATTTTTTTTTTGGTGAAAAAATTTCTGCATATTTTTTATAATTCTTTAAACGAGCTCCCATTTTTTTCAGCTTTTTAGGTCTTTTTATCCAAAACTCCCTGTTCCCCTAAAGCACTAGTGACACCATCTGTAAACCCATCAGCTTCTCACCCCTCTCCCCAAACTGCTGAGGGAAAAGCTGAGAGCTCCAGAAAGGATTCCATCCCGTGAGGGTCAGGGGAGGCAGAGCTGGTGCACAGAATTAGGGAATCATTTGGGGTGGGAAAGACAATTCAGCTCTTTGAGCCCAACCATTCCCTGTCCCTGCCAAAGCCACCCCATGTCCCCATGTGCCACATCCTCACAGCTCTTCAATCCCTGCAGGGATGGGGACTCCACCCCTGCCTGGGCTGGGCAGCCCTTTGGGGAGGATTTTTTTCCTGATATCCAACCTAAAGCTCTCCTGGCACAGCCTGAGGCCATTTYCCCTTCTCCTGTCCGTGTTCCTTCCCAATTCCTGTCCCATCCAAGCTCAGGATTTGCCATCCCTGAGCTCACTAGGGGACAGGGGGTGTAGCAGGGTTGGCCCAGCTCTCAGATATCCCTTTTTCTGAGGTGAATCCCTGTTTTTCACAGCTTTGGATGGACCCCTGGCTGCAGGGAACACCCCAGTCCCATCCCAGTCCCATCCCAGTCCCATCCCAGTCCCATCCCAGTCCCATCCCAATTAGATTTCATCCTCTGAGGTTGCCAGGTTTCCACTCCCACTGGTCCAAGCAGTGAGGGCAGGATCAGGATCAGACTCTCTTCTCCCTGGGAATGCCATCCTAAAGCAAACTGGATGTGTTTGCTAGAACCTTCTTCTCCAGAAAGGGAATGTATATTGGCATTTAGGGGATTTTTATAGGCACACACACRCACATATATTTAAAATCCCAGTTTTACAAACTTATGTTGGTGCAGCAGCCCGTGACGCTGAATACAAGCTGCTGTGCGAAGCAATTGCCAAATGTTTACATAAACACATAAATAAGACAAATAAATTCATTTTCATTATTCATATTTYCTGCTCTTTCTTCTCCTTTTTATTTATGCCTTAGACAATGGCTCCTGTAAATATTCTGATTAAAAAAACACCTGCAGTGGACAGAAAGATGATCAAAAAGCCCTGATAGAGAGCAATTCATGTTTCTTCTTTACAATCACTAACGAATCTTAACTTGAACCATGTTATGTTCCCATGTGAGTGATAAGCAATGATTTATTATGAAGTGTCAGGAAATCAGAATGCCATACAGTGAGACATGAGCTAGTGGAAAATGTGTTCCCTGTTTCCCAGCCTCATTACTCAAAGATGCAGTGTCCCTTTCTCCAAGTCTAATTTACCTGGCTTTTCAAGGCGCTGGGAGAGGGAAGGAAAAGACTCCAGGAGGGAAATGCCTGATCCTTGTGTTGCCTTCACCTTCCAACACCTCTAAACCCCTCAGAGTGACCAGGAAAAAGGGCCTGGAAGAGCTCTGGCTGYACCAAACATTTCCAGCCCTAATGATGCTCCCCCAAAAAGCAATTTCTCAGGATTACAGCATCCTCTGCCTCATCAGTGCTGTCAGCGCCTGAAGAGGAAATAAAGCAGGCGGCGCGCAGGAGACAAACGGATAAGTTTTCTTTATGTGTTAGAGTTTCTTCTACTCTCTAATGATTCCCTTCTCCCCATGATCCTAATTCAAGTAACTGGCATGTGATATATTTTGTAGACAAATCAGCAGCAGAAGAGCATGTGCAGCTCTGGCAGCGCCGAGTCGCTGATTTACTCGCAGCTCGCGCCGGTTCGGGTTTGAAGGTGGGAATTTGTGTTTTAAGTGCTTCCTCACAGAGAGAGGAGAAAGCAGCAGATCCCACACTAATTCACACGAGCARCCTCCACTGCTGCCCACGAGTGCTCTCTGCAAAAAGGAACCCAAACAGGCAGAGTCTTAAAAATTGAACATTTTTCTGGATGTCTCTTTGAAGGCCCCAATGCCAAAAGCATTTGGGATCAGATGTGGATGGAAAAGGTGCATTTTGTTGGGGAGAGGCATCTGAAATGAAGAGCAGTATCTTGTTGGAAAGGCAAAGCCTCCACCCATTAAAAAAATGATCGTATTATCCAAAAGCATGGATTTAACAACAGCAGATTGGTTAAAAAGCTACCAATGGTTTCAAAACATGATCCCGTTCTACTGCAACAAAACCTGAAAAGACCAACAAGTTAAACTGAACAGAATAAACTTAAGAAAAAAATTATGTCCTGCAAATTCTTTCAYGTGAAAAAAGGAATCCTGCAGCTAGTTCAGTCTGTCTTAAGGCAATGGTAGCTGTTGTTTTTCCTTGCAGAAAACGTGGAAATCATCAGAAGAAAATTAACCAGAACTCATCCTTGTCTGAAAGGCTAAGAGACTCACAAATTTCAAAAATATCTTTTTTTTTTTTTTTTTTGAGATAGAAATGCTTTATAGAGAATCTTTGTGAAGTACAAACCAGAGAGTGGTTGTCTCCCAGCACTGACAATGTCTGCTGTTCCAGACGAGACGGTGTGTGATGTACCATCCTGAAATATTGTCAGCAAGCCTGCAAATATGAAGGCAATTTCATAGCAAGGCAGGGATGAAAGGGAAGAGCTTTGGGTTTGCTTTTTTTTGTTTTGCTTTGTTTCTTAGTCCTAATAAAACCTACCAGTGTGCTCTTAACTTCTCCCCTCCCGTTTTGTTCCTAGCAGAAAGGGAACGTTGTTCTCCTGTGAAAGTGTTCAGCAGAGAGGGAGGAGGAACAAATTCCCTGCTGGAGGGGTTTGCTGTGGCCAGGACGAGTTTTGTGTGATATTTAAGTAATGGAGCAGCATCTCCCCACTCTYGAGTGATTCAGGATATTTTAGTGTSRTAGCTMAGAGGTGGGATTGGGGAAAAACCCACCCACAGCAGCCTCTGGTTTCGCTTTAGAAATTCTCTTCGGGGTTTAAAAGTGTGGGGTTTAATCTCACGGGGAATTACAGCCCAAGGAAAACAGGAGGCAATCGTGGGTTATGCAACAGTTGAGTGARCACTCACAGATCACAATTCAGCCTTTTTGGCACCCACATGAATTAAAAGAATCTGCTTTTAAGTGAGCCCCAAGTCCAGCCTGACCTCCCTGTAAATAACCCGGGCCTGGAGCACGCAGCCAGGGTCCAGATGGTTGGTCCATAATTGCTTTGTCTTATCTGCTGTAAATTCACGTTTTGCAAGGTGTGTTCCAAAAGCTGTTTCTCGGCTGGGATCCTTACAGGTGGCACTCGAAAATGTAGCGAGCACCCAAATCTGCAGAACCTGCTTGTCACAGAAAATGACACAGTTTGCATGTGACCTGTAATGACAGTTGCTAGTTGAAAAGAAACCAGAAATTCGGCTTTATCTTCCACACTTTGGTTGCAGCTGCCATCAACTAAATCTCTCTCCAAGGGCAGATGGTGCCCTGTACAATGAACAATTTAATCTTTAGCAAACTTTGCCAAAAAATGCACTTTTTTTTTCTCTTCCCCTCCAAGAATAGGCTGTCAATAACATGTGCTCCCAAATACATTGTGATTTGATGGCTAGACTTTATTTATAGGAAGAAATAAATAGTTAAATGTTCCCTGTAATTTTATTTTTTTTTACTCTTTCCAAGTCGATGATTTCTCCAGACAATTGCAGAGGCAATTGGGGGCACCGGGTCCCTGTCACACCTTYGTCACCCCACAAACATCTGAGCCAAAGCCCACGTTTCTTTTGTCTTGTCCCACGCTCTGGCAAGCTTGGATCAGAAATGTTTTCCACCCTTCCCTCTCCATGTGGCTGATGGCTGAGGTTGTACAGAAATTGGTGGCTTCTGCAGGGACAAGAGGGGCTCAGGGTGACATGTGGGACATGAGGGATTTTCCCTGCTGGCATCACATTCCCTGCCTTTGGGTGGGTGCTGCACCCTCAGCAAGGATGGAGWGCCAGGAGGTTTCATTTCCATGAGGGTTATCCTCACCTCTCCCAAAATGCTCCCCCAGCCYATTAGAGTGTGTTTGCTGGAACAAATACGCTGTGTTTATTTATTTAATGTGCTGTTAAATGACCTTCTGGAAAGCTGTGGAGATGGATGGGCAGGCAGAGCTCCAGGGAGCAGCTCCTCCCAATCAGGGTGAATCATTCCAGTAGCTGCTGTTTGGATTGATATAATTTTAGTTATAATTATGGGTAACGAGAAGGCGTTTAGAGTCTGTAACATTGTAATTCAGGGTGAGAGGAGTCCTAAATGAAATAAAATCTATCCAGATTTGCTGGTTCCCCCTTTCTAGGTGCTGYGCACGTGGCATGGTTCTTTAGGGAACAGATTTTGTGCTGCTGCAAAAATCTAGCAAAAGTAGGTCAAAAATGACATCCAGAGATAACATGTTCAGTACCCACAGAGGGCCTGTCTGTGTCTTTCCATGTGGCCTTTAAAGAGTCCTGCAATTTATTGTGATGGGTACAGCTGGAACAGTTTTGATCCGTGGGGTCCCGTGGACTGCGGTGGGTACAATACAATGGAATATTGTCATTTTTGTTATCCCATTACGTAAATAAGGGATGGGAAAATGATACTGGGGAGATATGGAAATTCAGAGATATGGAAATTCAGGGAAGGCTTTATGAACCCATGAAGCTGCTGTCATATCCTGGCTCTGGGCTCTCTTCCTCCCAGCTGCAGGGGTTGGTGCTCTCTCAGAACCCAAAAATCAAATGGTGACAGCAGTTCTTGAGGAGAGGACCTCAGATGCTGGAAGGACCTCACAGCCCCTTCCAGGATCCAAAGGGACCTACAAGGAAGGTGGAAGGGACCCTTCAGCAGGAGCTGGAGGACAAGGGACAATTATTCAGTCTGAAAGAGGGGAAATTTGGGTGAGATATCAGGGATCAATCCCTCCCTGTGAGGGTGGGAGCTGTGGCTGCCCCTGGATCCCTGACAGTGCCCAAAACCAGGCTGGACAGGGCTGGGAGTACCCTGGGACAGGGGAAGGTGTGGGTGGAACGAGAGGAGCTTTGAGGTGCCTTCAACCCAAACCATTCTGGGATTCCATGGGTTGAAGCCGCCCCGTGAGCTGAGCAGGCAGCCCCAGGAGGTCACCTCMCCCCGTTAGCGTGGCTTTGGGGCATGGAGAGGAGGGCAAAGGAGACATGGGAGAGAGCAGAGCAAGCCTGGGCTGGGGGGGCTCTGTGAGCTGGAGCCCAGCTGAGCTGGG
>NW_026623701.1:199267-206930 GCF_030028575.1 Malurus melanocephalus
CTGAGTCCTGACCCATCCACATGGAAACGGACACCACTCCTTACACCCACTGATGGCTCTAAAATTCCTGTTAAATAAAGGCAAAGCTGCAGGATCTGCTATTGCACATGTGGTGTACAACACACCAGGATAACGAACAGCCTCAGCYACGTTTCAGAACATGATTTAAATGATGGAGTTTTCTTTATGGCACAGGGTGAGCTGCATTTCAGCAAATGGCCAGGACGCAGCAGACTCTGCCCATCAAGGGCTGTTGGAATGTGCAGCCTGCTCTGCCCTGACTGCAGGTGACAAGCTCTCCACAAACTCCCTGAATCTCTTACAGACTTGATAATGAAATACATAAACTATGACCCTTATTGATCAGGGCTCACACTAATTAATTTCCCAAAGTCCTGTCCCAGCCTGCAGTGGTATCAATAAAGAAAAAAAAAAAAAAAAAAAAAACAAAACCCACAAGGATGGAGACTTCAGCTGGCCAAAAGACCTTAGGGGTGAAGTACGTATCCCATGGAAATCAATGCCAAGTCCCAATTGATTTTACTCGTGCATGGATGTTACCRTTAGTCAAGTACCTGGACACTGAGCCTCACAAGTTTATTTGCTGCCAGAAGAGTTTCTCGTGGACTTTCTCCCTGACCAATGTGCCCACCCAGGGCTGAGTGTCCCTAATGTTGCTCTGAGCACACCCTCCTCGTGACAGGGATGTGATCAGGAATATTGCTGAGCTGATCCTCACGMTGGCACAAAAAGAAAAGGAGGCAGGAGTTTGGCTTTTCATTTTTCCAACCAAGCTTTTATAGATATTTCCCACTGGCAGGGAAGCAGTGCCCAGAAATCCTTCCCAGATTTAGCACTTTCAGGAACACTGAAAAGAAGCACGCTGTTTAATTATCCTGAGGACGTTCTGGGGGCAGAGTTGAGTGAAAGCAGAGTCTCTGCTGCTGCCCTGAGCGGGGTCAGTGCTGTCCCTTTTCTCACCCGAGGTGTCTGTCCCAATTCCACGGGGCAGGCAGGTGCTGCAGGGCTTGGCACCACCCAAGGAACCACTCAATTTGGGCTGTCCCRGGGAATTTTCCATCCTGGAAACCTCAGCCTGGAAAGGCAAAGCCCATTGCATGCGCCATCCCCACTCAGATCATTTCCACAGTGAGAATTGGCCACWGCATTGCTGCCTTTCAGCTCTAGGCCCTACAATAACAAGGCTTCTGGATTTCTTTAAAATTCGAGCGGGGTGTAAACTGGCACGGCTTTGCCCTTTTGCAGTGAAAAATAATAGCTTTGTGAAGTGTGAATTGCTCTGGAGCRTTACCTCTGAAACCTAAAGGCAACATTTTAAAGTGTCAACATGGATTGCTTTTAATATCTTTTAAGTGGGAATAATGATCCAAGGTATTCACCACAATTTCAAACTGACTTCCATGCATCCTCAGTTGCCAAAAGTCTCTGCATTCAGCTGCCAAAACCTCTTCTTTCCTTCCAACAGTTTCTCCACAGCAGGTCTGGGTTGCCAATGCARAACTCAGCATCACTGTGAAAACCGAAAAGGTGAAGATTTTGTAAAACAAACCAAATTATAAACTGACTASCATGAAGTCAATGGACTTTTTTGTTTTCATATGGATTTTTTTTTGAGAAGCTGAGTTTATTTTACTCTAAATAAAGCTGCTACTGAATTTCCAGTTGATTTAGCCAGAACACGGGGAACACACYGCAGCATTTGAGTTGTGTTTGCTGAACTATCCATGGCCTTGAACAGATAATATATTTTTCAGTAACATATTTCTCTTTGCCCACTGCAGGTCTTTTTTTTTTTTTTCCCCTCTGTGCTCTCTCCAGATTGACTTTCACTCTGCTTATTGCCTGCCTCATTTCTCACCCTGTTTCTCCAGTTGCTTTTTTCCACTGCTTTCCTCAGTGTCTTTCTCCCAGGTTTATAAGCAAGGCAGAACTCAACTTGGGGCTGAACTTTTAAACCCACATCTTGAAATGAAATAAAACAAGCCCCTTCTGTCTCTGTGTAGCAGTAACTTCACAACTTGAGTCACTTAGCACTTTTAGCAGCTGCAGGATAAAAAAGGTCTGTTGGAAGATGGTTTTTAATGCCGGGGAGGTGCCACGACGAGCAGGAATCGCACAGCAAGGGTGGATAATTAAACACGGTGTGGGTAACGAGGGCCCAACCCTCCATAAGGATTTCAGAGCATGTTCCTGCTGGCTGTGGGAAGGAAGTCTGGATTTAAGGAACATGAGGGAAAAGCAGAGCTGGGCTTTGCCCGTGGATCCCTGCGTGGTTTCAGACCAGGGTTCCATCCWCGCTCGCCGTGAGCCGGTGGGTGGGCAGAGGGAACAGAGCTCATTTCCAGACATTTCCACGCTCAGAGCTGGGCTGGAGGGCTGACCCGTGTGTTAACCGTGGCTGTGTTGTTGTTGTTGTTGTGTTTGCAGGACGATTGCCTTAGCCCAGCTCTCCAGCCCGGCCCCGCGCCCGGCCCCGCTCGGCACCGCGGCCCTGACATTGAACTCCCAGCAACCCGCACCGAGGAGGCTGCCAAAAAACTCCTGCTATTCTTCTTCATCCTCACTAACAATTTGGTAATGAAGTATTGATTTCCACTCCCCTGCTTATGGACGGTATTAGATTTTCATTGATAAACTGCACTGGGGCTGTCTGGTCTCCACTGTCCCTTTTTGCTGTCACTAAAACAAAGTGCCACTGAAGTAAGATAATGACTGAGAACATTGATGTACTTATTTCGTCAATTTGTAACACTTGACAGGAAAAAAAAAAAAATTCTTCATAGTTTAATGTCCAAGTGTGCTACACAAGATGCAGTCACATTGGAAGCTTTACTTTTCATGGTAATGTCCATTTCCTATTTATAACCCCTTTGGGATAGTTTGTCTAAAGGAAATGTTTCTATTCTGTGCAGCTATTACTGTTGCACCTGGGTTGCCCAATCCAGTCATTGCACTAGGGATCAATACATCACCGTAAGTACAAGAATTATTAAGTTAAAACAGATTCTGAGCCAAAAAACCTCTGAACAATGTTAATCTTCTGTGCAAGTTGTTCAAATAGTTATGCTTAACCATGTTGCTGCCAAAGATTTGTTTGAAATGGATTATTTTCAGTTTGTTTTATTCCTCAGATATATATATATATTTAAATCTCCATTACGGTTTATGACGAGACATGTGGGATGGAGGGATTTTTAAACAAAAGTACTATTGTTAGATTATTGAACATTATATAAATATAGATATATCTATATATAAATATCACTATATAAATATCTATATATAGATATAAAAGAATAAAAGTAGAACTCCTTTCTCAGTCAGGTGAGTGCAAATCTGAAGCCCTGTTGTGGTCAACAGAGTGGTTTTGGATTTGTGCCACCAAAAATGGGATCAGAATYTGGTGTTTGAGCTCTGCCCAGCCCGGCGTGGCCCTGCCTTCAAACCCACCCAGACCTGGGAGAAGGGGGCTACAAAAATGGCAATTTCAAATTTGTGCTTGGAACTTTTTTCATTAAAACTTCGAGGTCCCAATTTTAATTTGTGGAATATTCACGTTAATAATGAGATCTAATTAAGACATCCATTAAAAGCCCGTTAAAGTTAATTTAACGTAAAAATTCCAATAGAACTGTATTAGATTTTCTCCATTAAATTAACGTTATGGATTTTTAACGGATGTCTTAATTATACATTATTATTAACGGGAATACTGTATTACACAGATTAAAATCGGGTCCCAAGTCAACTCCCAGGATCTTCCAGGATATGCCAATGTCACAAGTCTCACTTTTCCTAGTGCACTGCTTGGAAATGCAGGCGCAGCCCTGCTCTCTCTCGCTCAGAGAAAGCGACCTCCAGTAGACAAATCCATCTCTGCGTTTAACGATGAACTTCCCCTATCCTCCAAGGAAAAATAAGTCTGGATCAAGTTGTAAATCGCCATTCCGTGGCAAATGAAATATTCAAAGTATGCGAGGCACAAGCAGAGAGGAGGCTCTTTCTCAAATCAGAAAGGGCTTTGGGGTGTCTTTTGCTGTTGTTTTGTTTGCGATGTTCGAGGCTGTAATTGAAGTGCAGCAGTCACAAAATCAGACTGAACGTGTTCCCTGCACTCCCCGTGGCTCCTGCAGAAGGGTCTGGCTTGGCACTGCTCGGGAAATTTTGACATGATCCCTAAACTCAACATGGAGGAGAAAAAAAAGGCCCTTCTTATTTACCTCCTAGGGAAAGTGTTGCCCTTATGCCACATATAATAGCAAATTGCTTTTTTTATGGCATGCATAACCTAGATGGGAAAAAATATGGCGCTTGAGGGAAGGAGGGAAAAAGTAAATGAAGTTCCAGGAATGTCATTCTGAAGTAATGAGGCATGGACAGAAAATATACCCCTCACATCATCGGATTGAGATGGCAGTCGAAATAGCTTCATTGAAGTGTCAGCACTCATCCATCAATCAATCATCCACAAGGAAAAATAGCGACAGTACAACGGGGCGGCTTTTATGGGATTTACTCATGGGCATAGGGAATAGCAGCTCAAATGTAGTTCTGACATGAAAAGCAAGGTGCTGATATTATTTTTTATGATGGGAGGATCATAAAGTGAATTGAGAACAGTGAGGTCTGTCTTTGCTTAACCTATTCAACTGGAAATGAACGGAGCTCAACTGGAAACGAGCAGAGCCTTCAGATGGGTTAAGATTGAAGCCCGAGCCGTGCTGAGCACCGGCCATCGACAACAAAATTCTATTAAAGCCAAATCAATGCATTAGCATCGAGCTCCTCAGAAGCTGCTAAATTGCAGGGCCCAGGGCAGAGTTACGGGGTGAAGTCACACGAGGTGGGGATGGTGGTGTTGACCCAAAGGCCACGGAAAATCACCCACGTGTGGCTTCTTCCCCGAGCTTTAGGGGAAAATACCAGGCTGCTCGTGACAGGTGGAGCTCCCAGCCCTGCTGCTGTCACGGGTGGGACCTGGCTGGGTTTTGGCTGGGTTTTGGCTGGGTTTTGGCTGGGTTTTGCTGTCAGAATTCCCATACAGAAGCTGTTGGGAGCCTCTTCCCACAAAAAGCAGGGCTGGAGTGCCCGGCCAGCCCGCAGCACCCAGAGCTGGGACTCCTTGGGCCATCACCTGCTCAGTTCTGGCAGAAAAGAGCCTTTGATGGTGCCCTGTGAGCTCAGGGTGACCACAGGACACACAGCCCTGCCAGGGTTTGGGGAGATTTTGGGGAGKCCAAACCCCCTGAGGGAGGGCAGGTTTTGTTCAGGAGGTTTCACTGAGTGGGAGCAGCTATTTTGTTCAAAAATCCAGCCACAAACCTTTATCACACGGTGCTGCAGCTCCGTCATTCCGCCTGCATCGCTGTCCTCGGGGAACGCTTTAGGTACACATTTGAATTAAGTGATTTTTATTTTTTTTTTACAATATGATATAAAAAAAAAAGAAAATGTACGTCTCTCCTCTCTTTTCTCTGTACAAAACTGGATGAGCTGATAGTTTTTCTGTCATATAAATCAGGTAACACAGAAAATCATTGCATCTTTTCTCTGTCGTCGCTACTCAATATCTATCGTTCTGACTTTTATTCTTATTGGAGATCATCAAAACATTAATTAAAAGCCTGGTGATCAAACAGCCGAATATTTATGATTCACGTCCTTGCTTATTAACAAGTGGCATATTGATACACCACATATCCAAGCTGTTTATGCTCTTGCACTGAAATAAAGCAGGAAGAATTGTTACCCTTCCACACTGCTTTGAAAGATTTCTTCAGAAACCAGAGCTCCCTCCCCGCCACCATCCATGTCAAAATAAGCCATATCACCTGAAAAAAAAAGTGTTCTATTTTAAAACAGGGAGATGTAATTAGCATCCCTTTGGGGCCTCATAGATGAGAATTTCAGTGGATCAGTCTCAGGTGTTTTTTTCCAGGCTCTTATTACTTAAGCTGAGAGGGAGAGGGACACTTGACTTTAAAAATGGCTGTCATTAGTACAATAATAATTGTTGGGTTAAAAAAAAAATCTTTGAGAATCTGCTAACAAACCTGCCCAGTAATTACTTGTCAATGCAAGTTATCATGGTTTTTATTACCTACTTGTAAAAGTATTTACAAGACTGACCTCCCTAGCTTTTTTAGAGATCAGGGAGGATATAAAAAGTCATTTTAAAAATCAATAATTATATATTAGCACGATAGAGGGGTGAAGCCTTCCAAGCCAGGTTTGCAGGCTGTTGAGTCGACACTCATACATTCAAATGGCAGGGATTGTTTCCCTAATTTTTGGGCTTTTTTCTCTCCTTAATCACATTTTGATAAAGTGCCATATTTATTGATCACTCCACACCCTCAGCTCAGCTCCTAAACCAGAAGGGGATGATTTGAATGGAAAATGAGCTGCCCTTGGTGACCTGGGAGCAGAGGAATTTTGGAATTTTGGCTCTGCTGAGAGGAGCCCGGCTCTGTGCTGGCTCCCCATGGAACCCAKGTGGGTTTTACCATGGAACCAAACCTGCTCAGACATGGGGGTGAGGCAGACAGGTCGATTTTGGGCAGAGATTGAAGGGATGGCTCTGTCTGGGCTGTCCCCTGTCCCCTGTCCCCATTTTGTGGTGCCTCCAGGGCTGGCACAGCAGGATCTCCATCACGCAGGGCTTTTGTCCTCACCAACAGATATACGATGCAATTTATATTTAAAATTCCCTCTATAAAGACAGTATTGATCACAGATTCCAGATCAATATGTTGCAATTACAGCTGGCTTTAGGGGCCATCTGTCCCCAACAGGAGCCACCTCGGTGGGTTGTGAACTCTTGGTTGTGCCATCTCCTCCCAGCACAGCCTGACCTGTCATTTCTGCTCCCAGGAGTTGTGGTCAGCAGCTGTGGAKCTGAAATTCCTGCATATTGACCACCCAAAAACCCCCAGAGCAGCTTCTCACCGGGTTTCACAGCAGGGTCAGTGACACCGTGGTTTTCCTGGGTTTCCTGGGTTTTCCTGGATTTCCTCTTCTCTGTCGCAATTTATCCCACAGGTCACAACTTTGCATATCCTCAGTTGGAAACGGTCAGCAAGAGGTTCTTGAATTTCATTAGAATTAAGAGCATTTCCATAATGGTGCTGAAGAGTTTCAGTTGGACAAACTCAAATTCAGTGGCTGCAAACTGAGCCTTTTTAATATCAGAGGGTCATTTGGGTTGGGGAGGATCTCCAAGATTGCAGAGTCCAAATTTGGAGCATTTTTTTGTTGCAGACTTGACCGCAGTGTAAGATTCTAAAAAATAATCACAAAATGAAGGACATGCATCTAAAGGCAGATTTTTATTCACATTATATCATTGAAATCTTAATTTTTCAGCACCTGAACTCAGTCTGTTGGTTGATGGCTCTGGATCAGCCACTAGGACATCATTCCAGAAGAAATCCTTCCTAGGTTTTCTTGTTTTCTTCATTATTTCCTGCAGTGGAAAGCACACAGMATTTAGAGTTTTTAATTCCCTAATTTTCTTCTGAAGAAAAGTGAAAGAATAATAAAACAATACAAATCAGGATTTTGCAGTGGTGCTGGAAGCTGACTCAGCCTTGCATCCCACACGTCCCCTCTGATCCTCCCTGCAGCACCTCCCTCCCATTTC
>NW_026623701.1:207977-210485 GCF_030028575.1 Malurus melanocephalus
CTCAGACAGGGGACATTCCTGTGGGAGGGGACATTTCAGTGACATCTGTGCTGGTTTCCAGGTGGAAATGGAGTGCACAGAGGCTTCTCCCTGCCAGCAGAACCATCAGACACGGGCACACCTGGGTGGGTGTTGTTGTCGGTGTTGGTGTCAGTGTTGGTACAGAACCATCGTACACAGCCACACCTGGATGGGTGTTGGTTTTAGTGCAGAACCATCACACATGGGCACACCCCGGTGGGTGTTGGGTGTTGGTGTTGGTGTTGGTACAGAACCATCACACATGGGCACAGCTGGATGGGTGTTGGTGTTTCTGGTGTTGGTGTGGTGTCGGTGCAGCCCCATTGCACACAGACACACCTGGGTGGGTGTTGCTGTTGCTGTTGCTGTTGATGTTGGTGTTGGCACAGCCCCATCGCACACAGGCACACCCAGGTGGGTGTTGTTGGTGTTGTGTTGGTGTTGGTACAGCCGCATCAGTCACAGGCACACCTGAGTGGGTGTTGTTGGTGCTGTTGATGTTGATGTTGGTGTTGATGCAGCCCCATCGCACACAGGCACACCTGGGTGGCTGTTGTTGCTGTTGATGTTGGTGTTGATGCAGAACCATCACACACAGGCACACTGGGTGGCTGTTGTTGGTGTTGGTGTCAGTGTTGGTACAGCCCCATCGCACACAGGCACACCTGGGTGGCTGTTGCTGCTGTCAGTGTTGTGTCGGTGTTGCTGCGCACCCTCCTGCAGCAGCAGGATCCCCCAGGACATGCAGGGTGTKGCTGTGCCCCGCAGCAGCGCTGGGATGTGCAATTCAGGCTGCAAAAGCTGCCAACAGCTCCTGTCTGGCTCAGGGTCCTTCTCTGTCCCCGTCGCTCTCGTGCTCGGGCACCTCTCGTTAATCCTCTGTTGCTCTTTCCCTGTGTGTGTGTGTTTGTTTGGGGTTTTTGGTCTGGAATGTGTCAGCTCTGGTGGGAGCTCAGCCCCTCCACAGATCGGGTGGGTTCACCGAGCCCCGGTGCGTTTGGCGCTGGCAGCATCCTCAGGTTATTTACACCTGTGACCCACGAGCTGCTTCGGAAAACGCTCACAAAAACAAACAATCAAAAGCTCGTTTCTCTTTCAAAACAAATGTACATACTCCAAAAGGCAAAAAGGCRAGATTAAACCCATTTTTTATAGGAACAGCGCGAGCGGGACTCCCTGGCGAGAGGCCTGGCGGTGACTTTGCTGTCGAATGTCTCGGTGCTCCTGCACTCATTTTGTAACCAGTGCATGCTGTACAGAACATATTGCCTGAAACTTAGAGAGGAGGGGGCCGAGCTGCTCCTCCTCGGGCTCTGCAGCTTGTTTGGATGAAAAGTTGCGCCTTTGATGCATTTTTATACTGTACATATTTGTATATATTAACTATATTGCCATGTTACGAACACAGATTTTGTTATATTTGCTTGTTTCGGTTTCCTAAAAAAGAAAAAAAGAAAAAGAAATTTGGTCCATAAGGGGGGGGGGGGATATTATTTTTTTTTTTTTAAGAGGAAAATACGCCTGTAATTTTTGTTTGTTTGTTTTCTCAGTCATCATCTTTGAATGGCTCATAAAGGAATTAGAGAGGAGTTTTTGGAGGAGCTCGGAGAAGCAAGTCTGTGTTTGCATGAGACCTGCCCGATTGCTGGCTAGAAAGGGGGGCGGGGGGAAAGAGGGGAAATCTAAGTCAAGTTTTGCTTTGAAAGCATGCTTAGTCCCATGGGAAACCCATACATGTACAATTATTCTCTTTGTATTTTTATCTAATAGTGCCTGAATTATTTTTTTTAATGTCTTCTTGGAGGAACAATTCATAATTGTCAAAATTTGAAACATTAGCTTAATTTTGTTTTCATGACCTCTCATTTCTTCTCCTTATTTATTTTGTTGCTGTTTATAATGGGCCCCAAGGCCATTTCTGACATTGCAGTGTTCTTCTTCCACATTAAGGATGTTTTTAAAATTACCAAGATTATTGAGCCAACAGGCTGCTTTAATCAAAACCATGTTTCACTTGGTTTGGATGATTATGGATGGTCCTTGCAGGGAAAATCCTTTTTTTTTTTCCGGGAGGACCATACCATCTAGCGGCCCYGGAGCTCCATCACACACAGACATCTTCCCACTCTCCCTTCCCAAACCCTGCCTGCCAATTTGGCTGCCAATTATTTRCTTATTAGAACTAACTTAAACCAAACAAATTGATAATGTTAATGGATTTTTTTTTTTCCACTCCCTTCGGTTGATTGCTAAATAAATTCGTATAATTTATACCGGAGGAGATTATTGCTTTTATTGTTTTGGGTTCCCCCAAACCAATTATTAACAATCAGGACTATGTATCTCATTAAATTTAAATCAGGTCAAACCTATTTATCTAAGGCCTTTTCTGATTTCCAGGAAGATGACTGTATTCCAGAGCATTTAAGATGTATTTCTGTGTATGATTTTGTAGCATTGAAATCTATTAATGGTGATTTTTTTTTT
>NW_026623701.1:211482-213102 GCF_030028575.1 Malurus melanocephalus
AAAAAACCACAGGAATGTGCCTGTTTCAGTCAAACTCACCCAGAATTTCTCACAGGCTCCTTTCCCTTCAATAATAATCACTAAAAGTATGAAAAAAAATGGGGAAAAAAAGCAACAGCACCACCCTGTTGGTTCCTCCCGATGTTTCCCTCTCCCTGCTCAGCTCTGGGGTTATTTACGGGGGGGGACACCCACCCCAGGTGCCTTGGATCCTTCAATGTCCACCCCTTCCCTTTTTAAAAAATTAAAATGAATAAAATCTTTAAAAAATTATTTAAAAAAAAAAATCTTCAAGAAAAAATTAAAACAAAGGATCTATTGCACACATTTCAAGGAACCCCTCTAGGGTAAAATAAAAAATACATAGAGATGGCTAAAATAACAAATGAATCATAAAACTTGGAGATGGAAAAGGCCTATTAGATCATCCCATTTATCTTCCTGCCCATCCAGGTTTGCTCCCTTGGGCTCTGTCTCGCCTCTGCGGCTCTGGGGTGGGTTATAGGGACGGGGATGGGGTGGGTTATAGGGACAGGGATGGGGTGGATTATAGGGATAGGGATGGGATGGGTTATAGGGACAGGGACGGGGATGGGATGGGTTATGGGGATGGGAACGGGGTGGGTTATGGGGACAGGGACAGGATGGGATGGGTAATAGGGACGGGAATGGGGATGGGATGGGTTATGGGAACGGGAATGGGGATGGGATGGGTTATGGGAACGGGAACGGGTCCTGAATGGCTCTGGGGTGGGTTTTGGGGACAGGGATGGGGATGCAATGGCTCTGGGGTGGGTTATAGGGATAGGAACAGGTCCGGGATGGGTTATGGGGACGGGAACAGAATGAGTTATAGGGACGGGGATGGGACGGGTTATGGGGACGAGGATGGGATGGGATGGGTTATAGGGATGGGACAGGGTCTGGGATGGCTCTGGGGTGGGTTATAGGGACAGGGATAGGGATGGGATGGGTAATGGGGATGTGGATGGGATGGGTTATGGGGACGGGAATGGGGATGGGATGGGTTATAGGGAGATGGATGGGGATGGGATGGGTTATGGGGATGTGGATGGGATGGGTTATAGGGACGGGAACGGGTCTGGGATGGGTTATAGGGATGGGAACGGGTCCTGGATGGGTTATAGGGATGGGGCAGGGTCCAAGATGAGTTATAGGGACAGGGATGGGTCCTGAATGGCTCTGAGGTGGGTTATAGGGACGGGAATGGCTCTGGGTTGGGTTATAGGGATGGGAACGGGTCCTGAATGGAATATAGGGATGGGGATGGGTCTGGGATGGCTCTGGGATCATTTATAGGGACGGGTCCTGGCCAGAAGGAGCCTCATCTGCTGCGTGCTCCAGTGCTGACCCCGAATGTGCCAGCGCCCCACAAAGCCTGGCTGGGAGAGGGTCCCACCCTAAACCCCCGGGTGTGGGGCTGGGATTGGGATCCAGAGACCCACAGGAACCCACAGGAACCCACAGAGACCCACAGAAACCCACAGGATCCCCCATCCCCATCTCCACAGCCCCACTCAGCGCTCCCCAATCCCAGAGCTCCCACAGAGACGTCTCCAATTTATTCCAAGGGTTGAACTTACTTGTCTCCCTTTCTTT
>NW_026623701.1:213432-217593 GCF_030028575.1 Malurus melanocephalus
ATAAAATCAACCCTTCAGCCTCTCAGCTCAGATGGATGTTTTGGCTACGGGGCAGCTTTCAAAGCTGCTTCAGTTGTTTTTGCTTTCATTTTTTTCTGTTTTTTTTTCATTTCTCCTTAAAACTGTCTTGATTTAATAAAAGTTAAATGTTTTCCTAGGAAAATCGGGCCGGGTGGTTTGTGATTCTTTTATGTACAACACGAATGTTACATTATTCAACAATTGAGGAATACACGGAGCTCTGCCTGCCTTTGCTGGGTGTTCATGGGGTCCAGGAGGGTATCGGGGACACCCCAAGGGCTGCAGGGTCCCAAGCCTTAAAGAATTTTGTTTGCTTGTTTTTCCAAACTAATAAAATACCAATAGCTCTGGATAAACTCATCTGAACATTTTGAGGTTAAATTAACAAAATGAGAAACCCTGAGCTCAGGCAAACAGCAATAATGCCTGCTTGGGGAAGGGGAAAAGCACATTTTTATATGGAAAGTCCATCTGTAAGCAATTGTGCTAATGCCTTAAAGATGATCAGCTCAGGCTTTTGGAGTCAGACAGGAAAACAACCCAAAATCTTATCAGGAAAGAGATTTTTCAACCTGAAAACAGATTCTGTCAAAGAGTCAAAGGCCCAGATTTGGGCTCTGCCAGAAGAGACTTTAACAAGGCCCAGTTGGAAGAGAAACGCTGAGTTCAATTACCCYGAACCTCAAACACCCTTGGAGGGAGAACAGAAACACAACCCCAAACACGACCCCAAAGGGGAACCCAAAGGAAACAGAAATTCCAGAGTGCCAGGTCTCATCCTGGGGCAGGTGTTCCACTGAAGATGGGAAAAAAAAACCCAAAACTGAGCCTGGAAAATGCATTCCCTGGATGATCCAGAAGGGCAGGGCCACCAGAGAGAGCAGGAACCCGGTGCAGAGGTAGGAAATGTCCTGGCCTGCTGCTGGAAAGACGGGAAATTTTGGGAGGTTTTGGTGGGAGGGAGCTCAAAAGAAACAGAAGGCAAAAAATTCAAGTTTGGTGAAAATGTATTTCAGCATTAATTATCATTTCACTCACTTCTGATCTTCTCTTTTCCCAAACTATTTACGCTCAACTTTGACATTAAAATTTCATTGGGTTTGCTCAGATCTACTTTATTTAGCAGTGTTTAATTAGACTTTGGAGAGCATACATATATTTATATGAAAAATTCAGAACTACCCTAAACTGAAATAATATTTCACGACAAAATGTGATCTTTTTTTTAATTTTTTTTTCTTTAAGTGCAAACTATTTCCTGGTTTTCCAGCATTATCAGTGATCTAAGGAGCCTGTGGTTCTGCCTGTTCTTTATTTCCTGCTCGTTCCACTGAAGGGATGAAATCACACAAAAGTTCCTTGCAAGTAATTATTCAACAAGACAAAAAAAAAAAAAACCAGCAATTAGGTCATGACTTTCAGAGAGAATTAATGAAAACATTTTACATGTGCAGAATGGGTTTTAAATGCCAACGTGTTTCAGTTATTTATTCGCTCATGCAAAGGGTTTGTCCGTGGCGATCTGACCCACGTTATAACCACATCCCTYCATTAATTATAAAATCTCCAGCAGTCACAAATGATGTTTGCCAGCAGCTAAACTGCACGAAATGTGCTCGGCAGCACATGGCAGGAGATATTGATGGGAGAGGAGAGAAAATCCGAGGGAACGTCGCTGTTTGGGCAGATTCGCTCCGGTTCATCTCCCTGTCCGCGGAGCTTCCCGGTGAAGCCGCAATTCCCGATTATTTAAAAGGTCACCGCCTTTCTCRCGCGGGGGCTGCTCGGGGTTTAGCGGCTCCTTTTAGGTTATTTCGGATTAATTTGGGGTCTCCGCTAAATCGGTTCTCGGGACGCGGCTGCGGCTCCGCTCCTTGGGCGACACCGCCACCTAACGCTGATCCCGGGCGAGCCGAGCTCCGGGAATGGGCTCCGGGAATCCTGATATGGGGAACGGGCTCAAATCCTGATACCGGGAATGTGCTCCGGAATCCCTCACACCGGGAATGTGTTCAGAAATCCTGATATCGGGAATGTGCTCAGAAATCCTGCCCGGAGCATCCCCTGACTCGGGAATGTGCTCGGGAATCCTGATATCGGGAATGGGCTCCGGAATCCTGATATCGGGAATGTGGTCCAGGAATCCCGATACCGGGAATGTGCTGAGAAATCCTGCCCGGAGCATCCCCTGACTCGGGAATGTGCTCGGGAATCCCGATATCGGGAATGTGCACTGGAATCCTGATATCGGGAATGTGCTCCGGAATCCTGATATCGGGAATGTGCTCCGGAATCCTGATATCGGGAATGTGCTCAGAAATCCCTGATACGGGGAATGTGCTCCAGGAATCCCGATATCGGGAATGTGTTCAGAAATCCTGATATCGGGAATGCACTCGGGAATCCTGATATCGGGAATGTGCACTGGAATCCTGATACCGGGAATGAGCTGAGAAATCCTGATATCGGGAATGGGCTCAAATCCTGATATCGGGAATGGGCTCGGGAATCCCTGATACAGGGGATGTGTTCAGAAATCCTGATATCGGGAATGCGCTCAGAAATCCTGATATCGGGAATGTGCTCAAATCCTGATATCGGGAATGCGCTCAGAAATCCTGATATCGGGAATGTGCTCAAATCCTGATATCGGGAATGAGCTGAGAAATCCTGATATCGGGAATGTGCTCGGGAATCCTGCCCGGAGCATCCCCTGACACCGGGAATGCGCTCCAGGAATCCCGATATCGGGAATGTGCTCGGGAATCCTGATATCGGGAATGTGCTCAGAAATCCCTGATACGGGGAATGTGCTCAGAAATCCCGATATCGGGAATGCGCTCAGAAATCCTGCCCGGAGCATCTCCTGACACCGGGAATGGGCTCAGAAATCCCGATATCGGGAATGAGCTCCAGGAATCCTGATACCGGGAATGTGTTCAGAAATCCCTGATATCGGGAATGTGCACTGGAATCCTGATATCGGGAATGTGCTCCAGGAATCCCGATATCGGGAATGGGCTCGGGAATCCTGATATCGGGAATGTGCTCTGGAATCCTGATATCGGGAATGGGCTCCGGAATTCTGATACCGGGAATGTGCTCAGATATCCTGATATCGGGAATGTGCTCAGAAATCCTGATACAGGGAATGCGCTCTGAAATCCTGCCCGGAGCATCTCCTGACACCGGGAATGGGCTCAGAAATCCCGATATCGGGAATGAGCTCCAGGAATCCTGATATGGGGAATGTGCTCGGGAATCCTGATATCGAGAATGTGCTCCAAGAATCCCGATACCGGGAATGCGCTCCAGGAATCCTGATACCGGGAATGTGCTCAGAAATCCTGCCCGGAGCATCCCCTGACTCGGGAATGTGCTCAGAAATCCTGATATCGGGAATGAGCTGAGAAATCCTAATATCGGGAATGTGCTCCGGAATTCTGACACCGGGAATGTGCCTCAGAAAGCCCTGATACAGGGAATGTGTTCAGAAATCCTGATACCGGGAATGTGCTCGGGAATCCTGATATCGGGAATGCGCTCAGAAATCCTGCCCGGAGCATCCCCTGAAACCGGGAATGTGCTCAGAAATCCTGATATCGGGAATGCGCTCAGAAATCCTGATATCGGGAATGTGCTCCGGGAATCCCGATATCGGGAATGTGCTCGGGAATCCTGATATCGGGAATGTGCTCGGGAATCCTGATATCGGGAATGTGCTCGGGAATCTTGTCCGGAGCATCTCCTGACACCGGGAATGCGCTCAGAAATCCTGACACCGGGAATGTGCTCGGGAATCCTGATACCGGGAATGTGCTCCGGAATTCTGACACCGGGAATGCGCTCAGAAATCCCGATACCGGGAATGTGCTCAGAAATCCTGATACAGGGAATGCGCTCCAGGAATCCTGATATCGGGAATGTGTTCAGAAATCCTGATACCGGGAATGTGCTCGGGAATCCTGATATTGGGAATGTGCTCCGGAATTCTGACACCGGGAATGCGCTCCAGGAATCCTGATATTGGGAATGCGCTCAGAAATCCTGAGACAGCCCGGGCAGGAGGAGAACCCTTAAACCAGAGCATTTTGTGTTTGGTGCCGTGCTCATCCCTGCAGCCTCTCCCTGGAATTCTGC